>NW_012271584.1:0-5524 GCF_000151885.1 Dipodomys ordii
GCTGGGGGGCTGGGAAGGTAGCTCAGTGGTAGAACGATTGCCTTGCATGCATGAGGCCCTGGGTTCGATTCCTCAGCACCACATAAGCAGAAAAAGCCGGAAGTGGCACTGTGGCTCAAGTGGTAGAGCACTGGCCTTGAGTTAAAGAGCTGAGGGACAGTACCTAGGCTGAGTTCATGCCCCAGAGTGCAAGCCCCACGACCAACCAAAAAGGAAGAAAGAAAGAAAGAAAGACAAAAATTTTTTTTGTGCCAATACTAGGGCTTGAACTTAGGGCCTGGGCACTGTCTTTTAGATTTTTCACTCAAGGTTGACTTTCTACCACTTGAGTCACAGCTCCACTTCTGGCTATTTTGAAGGCTAGTAGTTAAGAGTCTCTTGGATTTTGTATGCCTAAACTGGCATCCTTTGGTAATGTGATCCTCAGATTTCAGTCTCCTGAGTAGCTAAGATTTCTTCCTTGTACTTTTTTTCTGAAGCTTTTTTGTTTGTTTGTTTGTCGGTCATGGGGCTTGAACTCTGGGCCTGGGTACTGTCCCTCAGCTTTTCAGCTCAAGAAGAGCGCTCTACCACTTGAGCCACAGCATCACTTCCCGTTTTCTGCATAGTTTATTGGAGATAAAGAGTCTCACAGACTTTCCTGCCCGGGCTGGCTTTGAACTGTAATCTCAGCCTCCTGAGTAGCTAGGATTATAGGCATGAGCCACCAGCACCCAGCATCCTGAAGGTTTTTTTTTTTTTTGCCTGTCCTGGGGCTTGAACTCAGGGCCTAGTCGCTGTCTTTGAGCCTCTTTGTGCTCAAGATTAACACTCTGCCACCTGAGCTACAGTGCCACTCCAAGATTTTTCTGAGTCGTTTATTGGAGAAAAGAGTCTCATGGACTTTCCTGCCCAGCTGGCTTCAAACTGTGATCCTCAGATCTCAAGTCTCCTGAGGAGCTAGGATAACAGGCATGAACCACCAGTGCCCTGTTATCCTGAAGCAGTCAGTGTCTGGGATGCCTCCTAATCAAGGTGATAGTTGTGGTGTCTGTGCCTTAATTTTCAATTCAGAAAGTCACTCTTGGAGGCTGCAGGGCTATAGCAAGGCCAGCCTGGATAGTCTGTCAGAACCCCATGCCTGATTCAGCCAGGGTCACAGGAGGAAGTTTAAGAGGTTATGCCCAAAATGTGGCTCTGAGGAAAAGTAGGTGGTATCCTGGAAAGCTCACAATTCATAGGAAAACAAGAAAAAGGATCTGCAAGGGGTCTATGAGATTCTCAAGAATAGTCTATGGGGGCTCTTAAAAAGAGACAGGAAAGACTGAGTGGAGATCTATAAAGGCCCAGGGGACTAGTATCCTTTTGAGAAAAAGGAAGGGGAGAGTAATACCAGTGAAATGTGCTCACCTTTGGAGTATATACCAGCATCATATGTACAAGTTTAGCCTGCTGAAGAGAGGCTAGGAGATGTAACCTGTCCAAAGTCCTGCCTGCCAAACATGAACCATCTGGACAAATCTTGTGGGGTTGAGATTCTAGGTCAGTAACTGGGCACAGAAAAGAGCCTTTGCTTTAATGGGAAACAAGCAAAAGGATTATCCCCAGCATTCCTGAGACAGCTATGCAAACTGCCACCTGCCAAGAGGAAATGCCATCTGGGAGGCAGGTACACAGTTATCTGGTGCACAGGATAAACAGGTCACAAAAAGCAGTTTCATCTTGTTTGGGCCAGGAGCTTCCTTATGTTGTATATCAGGATGTGAACACCAGATTTGACCAAGGCCTCACTTGTCTGGGATGTGAATAAGCAAGCAGTCTGGCCTGGTCTGTTCCTACGTGTAGGAAAAAATAAAACAAAAAACAACCAAAAAACTCCCCTAAAAAGCCATTCCTACAGTCACTTTGATCATCTCAAACTGGGCTAAAGTCTCATAGTAGCCCAGCAGTAAACTCACACACATGCACACGCACATGCACACAGACACACACAGACACACACACACACCTTCTTTGTGCCTGTCCTGGACTCAGAACCTGGGCATTGTCCCTAAGCTTTTTTGCTCAAAGCTGGCCCTCTACCTCGTGAGCAATAGCTCTATTTCCAGCTTTTCTAAAGAATCTCACAGACTTTTCTGACTGGGCTGGCTTCAAACTGCATGCCTCAGATCTCAGTCTTCTAAGTAGCTAGGGTTTTAGGTATAAGCCACTGGTGCCCAGTTAAAACTCATTTCTTTTATCTACAGACACTTGTAAAAAGGAGGCCATAACAACAAAATATCTCCACTTTGCTTTTTTTTTTTTGTCAGTTATTGGGCTTGAACTGTGGGCCTGGGCACTGTCCCTCAACTTCAGCTCAAGGCTAGCACTCTACCATTTGAGCCACAGCACCACTTCCAGCTTTTTCTGTTTATGTGGTGCTGAGGAAGTGAACCCAGGGCCTCATGTATGCGAGACAAGTGCTCTACCACTGAGCCATCTTCCCAGCCCTCCACTTTGCTTTTAAGCCAGCATTGTCTAGTTTGCAGTTTAAGCAGCAAGATTGCTTCCTAGTTTTTGGATTTCTATCAGCAAAGCATCCTGAGGATATTACATAGTCCTTTTTTCATTATAAAATAATCCTCTGTTATTAAAAGCAATGAATCAAGTAGCCTGACTTATGAACAGAAGCAAAGGGAGATATACTTCCTGGGGTACGAGGTGTTTGTCCACTGGTTATATATTCTACTTCTAAGTGAGGCCTTTATCTCCTCCTCTCCATACTGCCCATGCCCATGGTAAGTCTCAAGTGAGGCCAAGCCACAGAGTCCTGTGTGTCCAGACGCAAAAGGAAGATGTTTATCAAGGCACTGTCACTTCATGATCAATATAGCCTCAAGGTCATTTGTCCTTAACCCTACCTATATGTAAGTAGGGACTTGGATACATTGCCTTTGAACAGGTAGAACTCAGTCTGACTTGGCCTAGAAGGATTCAGACTAAAAGGGGCTTTACTTTTGGGATGCAGGCCCAAGGCTATTCTCAGCTCATGGACAATGATGACAAAAGATCATCAAGATCCCCAAGATCCCCGCAGCTGGTCATTTGTGTTTGTCCATCATGAATAAAGTAGAGAGGCACTGAAGGAGGAAAGTGCCAAGAAGGCAGCTCCAACATTTACATGACAGGGCCTAGGACAGGTCAACAGGTCTTAACACAACTAGTAGTCAGAACCATCAACCAGAAAAACATTTCTCTACTTCCCTGGAGGACACTTTGGGTCAACTTTCATTTCTAAGCTTGATATGGACCCCCCATAGACTCCTTCTATTAAGTCTAATATCTTCCTCTAGCTCACAGGTTTTCTCTTTAGCAACAAGGGAAGAGTAATTAATTCACTAATAGTAATTACTTTGGGGGGGTTGTTTTTCAGGTAAGACTATGTACTCCAGCTGGCCTCAAACTCTTGATCCTTTCCCCCGGGGCCCTCTTCCCCTGTCAGGACCCCAGTGCTGAGATTGCAGACATGCCCCACCATACCTTACTCTGGTTATTTTGTCATAATGAGGTTTGATCCTATTATGAACCCATTATTACAGTGCTTGCTAAACAAGCACTCTACTACTTGTGTCACGTGCATAGCCATTTTTGCTTTATATATTTAATAGGATCATGCATATTTTCCCAGGCTGGCCTGCAAATTTCCTATTTATGCCTCTCATGTAGCTAGAAACATGCCACCAAGCCTTGCTTTATTGATTGTGATGGAGACTTGCAAATTTTTACCTAGATTGGCCTCAAACAGCAATACTTCTGGGACTTCAGGGATAACTACTCACATTCTTCTAGAAATAGCAAACCTTTTTTTTTTTGGGTGGGGGTAGAACTGGGGTTTGAACTCAGGGATTCAAATTCATTAGGCAGGCACTCCATCACCTTTGCCTCTGTTTTATTTGTGTGTGTGTGTGTATGTGTGTGTGTGTCCTGGGTACTGTCCCTGAGCTTTTGTATTCAATGCTAGCACCCTACTAGTTGAGCCACAGCTCCACTTCTGGCTTTTTGGTTGGAGGTAAGAGTTTCATGGACTTTTCTGCTCAATCTGAATTAAAACCACGATCCTCAGATATCAGCCTCCTGAGTAGCTTGGATTATAGTTATGAGCCACTAGTGTCTGGCAACTCTGATTTCTTGGGGGGAGGGCCTTGAACTCTGGGTCTGGGTGCTGTCCCTGAGCTTCTTTGGCTCAAGGCTAGTGGCTACTACTTGAGCCACAGTGCCACTCCAGCTTTTTGTGAGTAGTTTATTGGAGATAAGAGTCTCACAGACTTTTTTGCCTAAGCTGGCTTCATACCATGATTCTCAGATCTCAGCCTCCTGCGTAGCTAGGATTATAGGCATGAGCCACCGGTGCCCAAAAAGCTCTGATGATGATGATGATGATGATGATAGTATTGCCAGTCCTGGGACCTGAACTCAGGGCCTGGGCACTGTCCCTGAACTTCTTTGGCTCAAACCTTTACCACTTGTGCCACAACACCATTTCCAGCCTTTTCTGTTTATGTGGTACTGAGGAATTGAACCCAGGACGTCATGCATGCTAAGCAAGCAAGCACTCTACCAACTAAGCCACATTCCCAGCCCTCTGATTATTTTTTGAGATATGGTCTCCCTTGCTGCTCATGTTAGCTTGGACTGCAATCTTTCTATTTATACTTTCTAGTGTATCTACGATGACAGGTATATGCACCAAGATGTCCAGCCTTCCCTGTTGAAATGAGGTCTCAAAAACTTTTCTGCAGCTGGGTGCCAGTGGCTCACACCTGTAATCATAACTACTCAGGAGGCTGAGATCTGAGGACCATGGTTCAAAGCCAGCCTGGGCAGGAAAGTCCATGAGACTCTTATCTCCAATGAACCACTAGAAAACTGGAAGTGGCACTGTGGCTCAAGCAGTAGAGCACTCCCCTTGAGCTGAAGAGTGCAGGGAGGGCCCAAGCCCAGAGTTCAAGCCCCATGACCAACCAAAATAAAACAAAAAAAAACCTTTTCTGCCTGGGCTGGCCTGAAACCACTATCATTCTGATCTCTGCCTCTCAAGTATCTAGGTTGTCGGGCTTAGAAATAAAACTTCTTGAAAGCACTCTCCTCTCCCTGTCAATTCTTTTAACAGCTCCATACACCTTAATGTATCATTTACATTTGCTGGCTTCCAGGAGTTCACTGACTGTTAGTCCACTTGGACTTGGCTTCAGCCCTCATCAGTCCACTCAGGCACTCTTGCTGAGGTTACTTGCAAAGTCAACAGGCTTTTTCTGTCCTTCTCTTAAGGGCTCTGTAACATTACACACCAATGGTTTTATTCCTTCTCTAATGTCTGAAACATTGCTCTGTCCTGCTTTGACTTTCAGTTTCCTAGACTTTTCATTTCCCTCCATACTCTGGCTTTCTTACTTTTTAGATCCATGCCCGGTATAGGCTGACTATACTCCATGCCCTTGGCTTTTTTTTTTTTTTTTTTTTGGTCCGGTCGTGGGGCCTGAACTCTGGGCCTGGGCGCTGTCCCTCA
>NW_012271585.1:0-4409 GCF_000151885.1 Dipodomys ordii
AAGGAAAGAAGGAAGGAAGCAAGGAAGGAAGGGAGGGAGGGAGGGAGGGAGGAAGGAAGGAAGGAAGGAAGGGAGGATAAAGAAGTGGGAAGAGTGAGGAAAGGGGAAATGAATCGACGTGTTTTTCTTTCCCCTTCAATGTTCACCATGACCTTGAACTAATTTAAATTCTCAGTGGAGGAAGACTCAAGCCCCCCCCCCAACCTGGGTCAGTTTATTGGTATTCCCCACTGAAGGAAGGCTATATGCCAAATACAAACTGTTTCCAAATGAAAATCAGGCTGCGGTCTGTCAGAGATTGAGTGGGCGCCTCTTCTGCAGTGCTTTCCACCTGCCGGCCGCGTCCCTAGAAATCGCCCCAGCTGTGGCTGTGGACGGCAGGGTGATTAGCAGGCCCCTGGGCTTTCCTGGGGCAGACACTGTGTAACCTGGACGCTGGCCACGGGGGCAGGGGGCCTGGCCCGCGGGGCTCTTTGCGCATATGGGCACAGGGCTTTGTGAAGAGACCTCATCTGTCTCCACCGCGTTTGGTTTTGGTCCAACCTGAGCACCCAGGGAGGCACTGTCATTACGGAGCTCACCACTTAATGATCTCCTTAAGCAGGCATGTTAGAATCCTACAGAGTGCCTTTCACCCCTTCCACTTCCCATACACACCCTTGCCCTGGGCTGCCGTCTAGTTGCAAAGAATTCAATGCCAAGCTTTGACTGGATATTTTATGGACTAAAATTCTGATCTGAACTTTGCATCTTGTTTCCTGAACGCCAAGCAAAGCTCTGGGGCCATGTTAGCAGCCTTGCGCCCACGTTACCAACGAGAACACTGACTGACAATGCCCCACGCAATTGAGGCTCAAGTGCTCCTAATGTGGTGTGGTTCCCCCTGGGTACGGAGCCTGAACATGAGCCACTGGTAGCACTAAGACACAGGACATGAGCTGCCAAGCAAAGGCACATGGATTTCCAAGGAGTCATGATTCAATCCCATAGAAAATAATAGCTAAGCTTATTGAAGGGTTTCTATGCTAGACACTCTGCATAATCATCATAGCAGCATCTAGATTAGCTGAGGCTACAATGTTTCATCAGCAGTAATATTCAGAGAGGCACCAAGGGCCTAAGCAGCTCGCGTGGAGTGGAAGAAGTGGAAAAGATTTCCATCTATCGGCTCTTGTCTTTCATTGGTCAAGGTGAACATTGGACACAATATCATTTAAGTTTGTATAATTGTTCGCTCCAGCAACATAAGCAGGCTCATGTTCTTAATCGTTTGTTGTAAGGAAGAAATTGCAGGATTCAAGGTGTAGAGCATGTTCACGCTTTAGGTGCTTAGTATTGACTTCTCCAGAAAAGCTAGACTGCTTTTAACCCCTCCGGCTGTGCTCACGATTAAGAGCTCTGTTTCCACACCTGCAGATTCCACTTCCTGTCTCTGACCTCAGCTGGGGCTGTCCTAAGCTTGTTGAGGTGGACCACGCATAATTCCAGTCAATCAGCTCTCCATCTTATCATCCAATCCGGTGGTGAGAGGGCTTCAGTGGTGTCCTGGAGCTAACCTCCCCCTTACTTTCATCTTTACCTGAGAAACTCACCAACCCTATCATCACGCTCAGTGTCACGAAATAATAATTCATCTTGGCTGAGCTACCTTAGAAGTTCACACTGGTTGTAAGAAATGACTTTTTCCCAGGCCTTGTAGAGACCTTTATGTTCTGGTGAGAATAATTCCCACACACACAATCCTGAGGAGCCTGCTTGCCAAGCCAACAGGACTAAACCACAACTTTCTGTGTTTCATAATCCTTTCATCTCTGGGAAACACAATCACCTGCCTAGCGAGGCTCTTGGTGTGCATAAAACAATAATAAGCATATACACCAGGCTTTTCATCTTCAAAGAATTTGTGAACATGAACGAATTAATTTTCACAACACTCTTGTAAGATTATTAAGTTCTACCGCTACCTTGAAAGAAAAACACCAGAGGCCATTGAGACATTTGACGTATCATAAAAATCCCAGAACCTAATAGTCTGGGAAGAGAGGATTGCTGGAAAAAAAAATTCTTGAGCGTGGAGGGAAGCAACAGCCAAGGAGGAGTTAGGTAGACTTCGCTGTGCCTAACATGCTGGGCTTAAGCGGAAAAGGAAGAACACAGTCAAAACTCTGCACCTGAATTAAGGATCCCCAACCAATTCAAGGTCATCTCCACGCAACCCAATAATGTGAAGGAATGGAAGAAAATCATAAATATTCAAATTAATATTATAAGGAAGAAAATGTATCTCAGAAAACAGGCACACAGGGCATTGACTTAAAAGGTTAGACATTAAAGAAGAAATTCAAAATCCAAACACAAATAGCCAGGGACTACGTGATGAATGATTAAAAACGCTATCATGTGAATTTGTGCTTTGATGTGTACCTCCATCGGCTACAGTCAAGAATATTACTGATTAGGAGTTATCCAGTTCCAGAGAGTAGACAAACATCGCGGCCTTCATCAATCTCTAGGAAAGGTATTACCTTGTTTTATATTGCAAACATACAGATCATGTTTGGCCCCAGTGCCTTGCGCTACCATTTTTCTACTTGGTGTGAGCAGTGTGGTACAAGTGTGTTGGAACAGAAATCAGAGCAATAAAGGCAACAATACTAACATAAAGATCCATTTTATGTGCAAATGTTGTATACCATGGTATTTCCTATTAGTGTTAAATGGATAGTGTGTGCAGAGTGTACAGAGCAGGGTACAGGCCGTGGCAAAGGTGATTTGAACTGCAATACTGCCATGTGTTACTTGTATGTTGCTAAGTGGATTGTAAGTGATCTCTCATCCCCAGCTCTCTATACACTAAAGGAAATGACACTGCATGGATGAGGACAGTGAGTTAATCACAAATTTCCTTCCAAGGGCTATGCTATTGCTCCTGCTTCTTACAACGAAATTATCATACTGTCTCTGTCCTGATCTCCCCATCTCTCCAAAGCTCAACACAAGCAAGTTCCTGTATCTACACTACCCCACTGAAGCTTCCTTTACCAAGTCAACCTAGAAAAGCGGTGTCCAATTCGCCATCCTCCCTTGCTAGACACTTAGCAGCTCATGCTCAGTGGATAGAATTGAGTACAGACTTTCCTATGCATGCACTTCATCTTCTGATTCCCTTGGCTTTTCTCTAACCTCTCTTCTGATTCTTTCTGTTTCCTGAATTCTACATGTGGTATCTACAAAAACTCTCTCCTTTCCTATTCCCTTGCCCAGGAAATTTCATTATATATCATGGTTGCAAATAGTGTGTGTGTGTGTGTATGTGTGTGTGTGTGTCTGTCTGTCTGTCTGTCCTGCCAACCTTTCCTTATCAAATCTTCTCCATCTTTTTGAGTGGCTAGCAATGCTATCCATTCAGTTGCCCATGTTAACAATATTTTTTTAAATTTTAGATTCTTTCTCTTTATCTCTCCCAGTCCACTCATAGCCAATCCATCTGGAGTGTCTGCTTGTTCTACCTGAAACTGTATCCTGATTCCAACTTCTGTCTTTACCATAACCCTCCAGCCCAGGCTGGCAAGATCTCTCACCAGAATTAATGAACGCTTACCTCATGTACATACTGATCCTCATCTTCCCTCACTATAATGTTCTCCTTACATAACAATGAATCATTGTTCCAAATAACTCAGATAACTTCACAGTTTTACTCTAGAGCAATCAATGGTTTTCTCATGCTGTTTAAACGAAACTCAAGCTCCTTCTTGATGGGCTGTGTGTTGTTCCTTGTGTCATCTTCTTTGGTATTTTAAGTCCACAAGCACACTTGGATATCGGAGACTGCACTTGTGCTGTTTCCTGTAGGGAATTTGTGTCCCAGATTGTCACATGCCTGGCCACTGGACAATCAGGTCTTTCCTCAATTAACAGACAGACTTCCCTTAAGACTCTAAATCACATTGTCATTATATACTTTCAACTTATGCACACATTTTTTTTCTTTATAAACATTTCTGAGGAAATTTTTTCAAAAAACTTATTCCTACTTGAAATTGTAGCATTTATTTATTATCCACATTCTCCATGAGACATTTCCATAAAGCTAAAATCTTAGTTGTTTCTTCTCCATCTATACCCCCCCCCCACAAAAAGCCGAGTCCTGACTACTCCTAAGTATATGTTTATACTGTAAATGAAACTCACATTAAGCTGGCTTGAGAATAGGCAGACACTCAAAAACCAGAAGTGGAGCTGTGGTTCAAAGTGGTAGAGTGCTATCCTTGGGCAAAAGAGCTCAGGGACAGTGCCCCAGGCCCTGGGTTCAAGCCCCACAAATGACAAAAAAACAAAGGAAGGAAAGAAGGAAGGAAGGAAGGAAGGAAGGAAGGTAGGAAGGGAGGGAGGGAGGGAGGGAGGGA
>NW_012271586.1:0-2382 GCF_000151885.1 Dipodomys ordii
TGTGTGTGTGTGTGTGTGTGTGTGTGTGTGTGTGTGTGTGTGTGTGTGCGCTGGTCCTGGGGCTTGAACTCAGGGATTAGGCACTGTTTTTGAGCTTCTTTTGCTCAAGGCTAGCGCTCTACCACTTGAGCCACAGTGCTAGTTGCTTTTTCTGTGATTGAAGTCTCACAGACTTTCCTGCCTGGGTTGGCTTCTAATTGCAATCCTCAGATCTCAGCCTCCTGAGTAGCTCAGATTACAGGGTTTTGTGGGGGGTGGGGGGTACTGGGGCTTAAACTCAAGGTTTAAGCTGACACTCTACTATTTGAGCCACAGCTCCACTTCCGGCTTTTTGGTAATCAATTAGAGGTAAGAGTCTCATAGATTGGTCTGCCCTGGGTGGCTATAAACTGCAATCCTCAAATCTTAACCTCCTGAAAAGGTAAGATTGCAGGAATGAGTCACAGATGCCTGGCTCCAAAAGGGTTTCAATGGGCCCTTACGTCAAGTGGTCAAGCAATCTCTAATCAGTGCCTAGGAGCTGCTACTGCTCCAGCTCTTAGAATGGTTTGCTACTTTTCTTTCGATTTGCCTGGTAACACACAAAGACACACAAATGGGGTTCGATGGTGTCTTAGTTACAGAGACTAAATAAGGGAAATCAGCATGGATCACACCAAGTAACACCTAACCTGAGGAGCCAAATGACAAATCACCCAAAGGAAGGGAGGGTGAGGGAGCCAACTCTAAATTGTAACCTAACAGTTTTCTAGGACATCCCAGAAGCCTGCAGCTGTACTCTAGCTGGGAAAGTGAGGAAGGCCAAACAGATTGCCCTCCCTACAGTGGGGGAGCTAAGTGAGAAACAGCCTTGTGGCAGTCTCCCACAAGATAGGGAAAAGAAAGTGCTGTAGCAGTTCCCTCCTTATCTCCCCTTGTTCCAGGAGCAATCATGGGGCACACAGCCAAGACTCTGCTCATACTTCAGTCAAGCCTCGTTCCTGTGGCCTACATGATGATGTGCAATATCATCAGCATGCCCCCTGGCACCATCCCCCTCCCACTGAATTACATAAAGCTGATCTCTAATTCTGCAGAATACAGAAATTGTCTGTTTTTCCAACCTTTTATCCCCTGATTTCCTTTCTTTTACTCTTAAACCAGCCAGTTTTAGCCTAAGTGCTCTTCCCCCTTCCCCTCTCTGTTGCCCTCCCTCTCTGGTAATACCTTGCTAAACACAACAAATAACCAGCAGAACATACCTAGCTTTGCTTTTCCATCCTCTTTCCCTAAGGTTATTGGCTCCAGGAGGCTCTGGGTCTAGCTGCCACTTTATCACAGGTGGCATTTTAATCAAGAAGTGGGCTGCTTTTGAACATGGCTCTCCATCTTTCTAACTTCCAATATCAGTTCCCTCACTGCCCATTGGCTCAAACACACTGAAATGTTTGTCATTGATCATTTTACAGTACTGGGTGGGTGACCAGGGCAATAGGGCAGTCCTCCTCCAGGCAGCTATTCAGAATCCCAGGCTGACAGAGGCTCTATTGTCTTCAACACCTTTGAGGACAAGGGGCACAGCTGTCTCCAACATCACAAACTGAACAGGGAGAAAGTCAGGTGAGAGTATGCTTGGAAGTTTTATAGGAACAGGCTAAAAGGAATATGGAATCTGGTCTCATATTCTATTGCTTATATTTTCATCACATGGCTGCATTTAACTGTAAGGAAGATTGAGGAAAACATGGATCAAGTGAGCAGCTAGCATGAATTGTTGCCTATGCGGTTTTGGGTCTGAATAATTGGGAAGAATAGAGTTGCTATATATCAAGATGGAAAACTATCAATAACGTGTGTGTGTGTGTGTGTGTGTGTGTGTGTGTGCACGCACGCACACACCAGTACAGGGGCTTGAACTCAGGGCCTATGTGCTGTCCCTTAGCTTTTCCTATGCAAGGTTGAAGCTCTACCATTTGAGCCACAATTCCATTTCTGGCTCACCAATTGGAGATAAAAGTCTCACAGATTTCCTGTCCTAGTGAGCTTCTAATCTTGATACTCAGGTCTCAGCCTCCTGAGTAGCTAGGATTACAATGTGAGCCTCCAGTGCCTGGCTCAATAACAGTTCTTGAGATGCTTATGAATATCCACATGAAGATGTCAAATAAGCAGATAGATATGCAGGGCTACTATCCAAAGGAGTGGCAAGAATTGAAAATACATATTTAGGGCTCCCTGGAGTATAGACGATTTTTTGTGCCAATCCTGAGGCTTGAACTCATGACCTGAGCATTGCCCCTGAGCTTTTATGTTCAAGGCTTTCACTCTACTTGAGCCACAGCTCCACTTCCTCTGTGTGTGTGTGTGTGTGTGTGTGTGTGTGTGTGTGTGTGTGTGTGTGTG
>NW_012271587.1:0-1734 GCF_000151885.1 Dipodomys ordii
GTAGAGTGCTAGCCTTGAGCTGAAGAGCTGAGGGACAGTGCCCAGGCCCAGAGTTCAGGCCCCACGACCAGACCAAAAAAAAAAAAATCTCATTGTTATACTCTGGTGTGAGATTCCGACACTGTTCAAGTAACAGATTCAGAAAGTAGAAATTAATTTGAAGTTACTCTGGGTTTTTTGCTAGTTAACCGGAAATAGGAATATCGGAATATCACAGACTTTCCTGCCCAGGCAAGCTTCAAACTGAGATCCTCCAATCTTAGCTTTGTGAGTAGTTAGGATTACAGCCATAAGCCACTGACCCCTGGCTTATTGTTCCTACACCATGAGAATATCAGCCCCAGGTAGATCAGTCCTAACTAGAATATCCACTTCAATCCTTCCAGCTAAATGGGTATGAAGATATGACTTCATGAGAGATTTAGAATTTAGATCCATTAAAACTTTCTCCTTTGGTTATTACTTGGAAGGATATTTGGTTACATGTTTTAAAAGGCCTTAACATTTTAGATCCACATGAGAGAGTATAAATTTAAAAAAACCTTTAAGGATATTCTGAACATACTTTAAACCCCAATAAACTCTCTTGTAGCAGAAGATTTGATCCAGGTGAGAAAAAATTCTAAGGTCAGATCTCCTTTTCTAGTTGGTGTTTACAGAGCTTCAACACCATGGAGATTCAATGGATGGGCTTAGACAGACACATAAAACACCTAGTTCTCAGGCAAGGAGAAAAAGAATATTAACAAGCAAAACCTCAAACCGAACAACTCAAGATCTTACAGAGCTGTGGCTCATGTGGTGTGAAATAAGAAAGTCAATGTGAAATAGTGTCAGCTGAAGAAGGGAGTTAGTCAAAACATCCTAAGAGTGGATTTTTTTCAGGAGGTATGGAAGATAGCTAGCATGAGAATAAACACACCACACCAGTAAATTATGAACTTTCTGTAAGGGAAGAGTTGCTTTTGGTATTGTTTCTGTAGCTCTTAGTCTGTCTGGGTAGAAGAAAAGTCAGAGGACATGCACTGAAGGAGGGAAAGTAGGAATGCTTTCTAAATGACTGTGTTTTTGCCTGGTGAAAGAAACCCAAGCCTGAGCCCTACAGAGCAGCACTGCAAGGGGCAAGAATAGCTAGAATAAATTTGATGGAATATGAAGAAATAAAATATGAAGAGATTACGCTCAGATATGGCCAAGTGTGAAACCACTGATTATTGCAGTCCCCACAGGACCTTAAGCAGACTTGTGACATGAAAAGCAGACTCATGGCCATCTTCCATGACATGCCACCTGCCAGAGCAGCCAGTGGGAAAATCAGGGGAAGTGGGCGGGCCCTCCTGGGAAGGACTGGATTGCATCATTCTCAACTGTAAATTTTGGGGGTCTTTGGAGATGTTTTTAGGCTATTAGAATTACTCTGGTATTCCAGAAGTGGCCTATTCCACCTGTGCAAATGCCTTCCAATGTGTAGACACTTAAATCTCTCTCTTTAACTATAATTATCAGTTTAAGATGTTAAACACTGACTTCATTAGGCATATGCCCATGATGCCCTTGGCTCCATTCACCTTTCCAAACTCTTCCCACTGTCTGAGAAATCATAGAAGAGTTGACAAGGGATGAGAAGTATTTGATGCATATATATATATATATATATATATATATATATATATATATATGGAAGAGAAAATTATTGCTAAAATTGCTGGGATTGTAATAAAGTTGTACATGAAA
>NW_012271588.1:0-2461 GCF_000151885.1 Dipodomys ordii
GCCCCACAACCAACAAAAAAAAAAAAATTTCAGCCTCCTGAGTAGTTAGGGTTACAGGTGTGAACCACCACTGTCCATTAATTTCTTTATATCCTTTTTTAAAAAAAATATTTTCATTATCTTTAAGCAGGAGGTGTCATGTAACAAAGCAGTTCACAAATACAATCCATCTTCATCAATGTCACCCCTTCAACATTCTCAGCCCCTTCTGACCTAGTCCTTCCCTTGCTTTTCTTAGTTTTGTGGTATACGCAATGAATTCTCCACTGCATTCTCCTCCCTTTCCCCCTCCATTTGTCCCATCCACATATAGTATGTAACCTTCTGACCTTCAGTTAACATGATCATCTCCAATTCCATGCAAATGGTGTGATTTCACTTTTCTATATGGCTGAATAATACTCCATTGAGCATATATGGCACTCTTCTTGGCCCATTCACCAGTTGTAGGGCATCTGGGCTGTTTCCACAGCTTGGCTATTGTGAATAGTGCTGGCATGTACATGTGTGTGCAAATGCGTCTATTGTATCCTGACTTACATTCCTTCAGATACAATCCCAAGAGTGATATTGCTAGATTGCGTGGTAATTCATGTTTAACTTCTTTATTTTCCCCATTCCTAGGTCTTGAGCTCAGGACCTGGGTCCCTTAGCTTTTGTGCTCAAGGCCGGTGCTCTACCACTTGAGCCACAGCTTTACTTCCAGCTTCTTGTAGTTAATTGGAGAGTCTCATGGACTTTCCTGCCCAGGCTGGCTTCAAACTGCAGTCCTCAGGTTTCAACCTCCAGAGTAGCTAGGAATACAGATGTGAGCACTGGCACCCAGCGTCTGTTTGACTTTTTGAGGAGCCTCCATACTGACTTCTACAGTGGTTGCACTAGTTTACATCCTTGTGAACAGTGCATTAGGCTCCTTCTCTCCCACATCCTTGCCCGTATTTGGCCCCCAATGTAATAGTAACTATGCCAATAATAAGTTACAAATCTCTAGGATAAACTAGCTCAGAATCTAAGGGGTTCCATTTAAAACGTGACTCCAAAAGTTCGCAGTCAAACCCCACGTAACTCTCGGCTCTGTCAGAGCCTCAGTGTTGAACACACAGCATGGTTCGAAGAAGCCATCCTTGACCCCGGATTCTCAAAAGCCTCCTGGTGGGAATGGGCCTCTCGTGGGTGCCATTTACCTCAATGAAGACAAAGAGTGGGCAATTTTGTCAGTCAGAACACTGCTGCGCGATGTGGGTAGGCCGTGTGCTGAGAAGCACGGGTCTGAGGGGCTGCCAGGCCTTTGGTCAGCCATGGACACAAGAAGCCAGGCAGAAAGTGCAGAGCGCTGGGCTGGGCTTCCACAGGGGGCCGTCTGCCGTGTCCCCTGGAGGGCACTTGCCCGGTGGTCCTCCCTCAGTTTAATTCCACTCAGTCAAGGCGGGCTCTTTCTTCATAAACAGGCACGCTGCGTTTCCACACGGACAGGGAGAATCACTCTCGGGAAAGATGGTTTGGGACTCAGTTTTAGACATTTCAATAATTCCATCATTTCTAGAACTTTCAAGGTGTCTCAGCAGACCTTCCTTCACGTGATCTTGCCCATGCAGGTATGCGAACTACAAGACAGATGGGAGCACATTGTTTCTTGAGGCAGGATTCTGGATGAGCCAGGCTGGCCTTGAACCCATGATCTCCCTGCCTCAGTCTCATCAGTGCTGGGATCACCACCCTGGGCAAGCCCATCCGTCTTACAGACTCAGCCCTGCCCTGGTGGCTCACTTCTTTAATTACTCAAGAGGCTGAGATCTGAGGATCCAGGTTCTAAGCCAGCCCAAGTAGGACAATCCATGAGACTCTTACCTCCAGTGAACCACCAAAAAGCTAGAAGTGGAGCTATGGCTCAAGTGGTAGAGCCCTAGCCTTGAGCAAAAATGCCCAGGGACAGCACCCAGGCCTTGAGTTCAAGCCCAGGTTCCAACACAAAAATAAACATATAAATAAATACAGGGGCTCAGGAAGGCTGAAGGTCCTGTGAGGGTCCTACAGTGAGCCAGTGATTGAGTTTGAACTTGGCAGTAGCCCAGATTTTTGTGCCTGCTTTTTCTCCTGCTTCTCTCTGAATTTATGCTGACCTTAAAGAAAAGGAAGGCTTTCACTTTCTCCCATTCTGGAGAGAGAAAACACGTCCTTTGCCTAACATCCTTTGACCTTCTTCCTTTGCTCCTCTTCCTCTTTCCCCGACCCAGCTGCTGCTGCTGCTGCTGCTGCTGCTGCTTCTTCTTCTGCTTCTTCTTCTGCTGCTGCTTCTTCTTCTTCTTCTTCTTCTTCTTCTTCTTCTTCTTCTTCTTCTTCTTCTTCTTCTTCTTCTTTCTTCTTCCTTCTTCTTCCCTCCTCCTCACACTCCCTCCTTCTAATCTTTTCATTCCTTTTCCCTTCCTATAGGATCAATCTTTTTCCCCTCTGTTTTATCTCT
>NW_012271589.1:0-1263 GCF_000151885.1 Dipodomys ordii
CTTGGTAAGAAATGTACGCATTATCCTGCCCATGCAATTGTAACCCCTCTGTACAGTATGTTCACAAATAAAATAAAATTAAATTAAAAAAGTATTTGTTTATACAGTCTATTTTAAGCTGCGTTAAGGCTGTATTTCTAGAAATGTTTCTTTTAGTGTGTATGTGTATATGTATGTATGTATGGCATAAATTATTGAGTTATTGAGTCCTGTTTAGTTATTTAGGGGCTTGAACTCAGGGCTATCCACTTTCTAGGCAGGTGCCATAAGTCCTTCCCATCTGAATGATCTCACTAAGTATATTGATGATGCCAATATGCCCCTCTATTCCTTGGAACCTGCTAGATCTAAGGCCAATATAACAATGCTGTAAGGTGCCATTTCTGCTACACAAAGTTTTTGTGTTCCTTTCTCTCTCCTTTGAGCCCAAAACTTTTAGAAATTTTATCATGTCTTTTCTTGCTTACAGTGGAATACTTTACTCCTATTTTTTCACAGTATATAGGGTGTAGAACCTCCACAGTTTTCCTTCTGCTTGGAAACTACCACATTTTTATTTTTTTTTAAAGAAAATCCCATCTCACATGACTATCTTTATGATTTGCATTCTTTTATGATTATCTCAACTCAGAATTTCCCTTTAAAATACAGTTATTTGACTTAATACAAACACACAGGAAAATTACCTTACTGAATTCAAGAAGGTCATTTTAGCCAAGTGCTGGTGGCTCATGCCAGTAATCATAACTATTCAGGAGGCTGAGATATGAGGGTTGCCATTTAAATTTAAAACCAACTGGTAGGAAAGTCCAGGAGACCCTTACCTCCAATCAAAAAACTGGAAGTGAAGATGAGCCTCAAAATGATAGAGTGCTAGCCTTAAGCAGAAAAGCTCAAAGACAACACCCAGGCTCTCAGTTCCAAGTCCCATCACAGACAACAACAACAACAACAACAAAGGTCATCTGATCAAAATCCGGAACCTGGCCAATATATTTCCAATTTATTTGCATTACAAATTAGTTAAACCTAGCTGGGGCCTGATGCTCATGCTTGTAATCCTAACTACTTAGAAGGCTGAGATCTGAGGATTGCTGTTCAAAGCCAGCCCGGGCAGGAAAGTCCTTGAGAGGTATTGCTGTGGTGCAAGTGATAGAGCACTAGCCTAGAGCAAAAAGAGCTCAGTGATAGCACCCCGGGTGCCAAGTTTCAATCCCTGTGACTCAGGCTCGCGTGTGCGCAAGTTTGCGCGCTCGCGCACAC
>NW_012271590.1:0-1885 GCF_000151885.1 Dipodomys ordii
GCTGTCCCTCAGCTCTTCAGCTCAAGGCTAGCGCTCTACCACTTGAGCCACAGCGCCACTTCTGGCTTTTTTCTGTTTGCTTATGTGGTGCTGAGGAATCGAACCCAGGGTCTTGAGCATGCAAGGCAAGCGCTCTACCACTGAGCCACCTTCCCAGCCCCTATTTTATTCATTTTTTGATAACACCAGAGCTAATTATCCAGGTTGCATTATTTAGGAAAAGTAAATTCTAAAAACCCAAATGAAAACAAACAAAAATCTACCTATACATTTTACAGAATATTTAAAGGTCTCTGACAGTTTTGATTCTGATATCTTTACCATGTTTACTTTTAAAAAATGATTTCAGTGAATTAAAATTTGGCCCTTAATAACATCTTAAAGTAATATAAACTTGCACTCATAAATCCTATTACTGGGTACTGGTGGCTCATACTTATAATCCTAGCTACTCAGAAGGCTGAGACGTGAGGATTGTGGCTCAGTTCAAAGCCAGCCCAGGCAGGAAAGTCCCTGAGACTCTTATCTCCAATTAAACACACACACACACACACACACACACACACACACACACACACACACACACACACTTTCTAGAAAGAGGTCAACTAAACTAAAAAACTATTGTATCATTCATGAGATTCTATATTGTAACAAGACTCTTGTCTCATGTGGTATACTGTGAGGATGAAAACAAGGAGCTCTTTCTTCAGGATGGAATTACCCTTTCCCTAGGACATTGAGCTTGGAGAGAATTCTAGTCTCCCAGTCACCCCCCTGGCTGGATGTCCTCGTGATATGGATGACCTCTTCTATAGACTTTTGACATAGACAATCGAGCTGCCCGCTCAGGAGGGCTGACTGCAGCCCTGGGACACAGGATCCCCGGGCGACGTACCTCATGATACTTCTTCACCGTCTTCCCTGAATTGCATGTGCAGGATTTCCAGTTGTTGGCGCCCGTTCCACAGCCACAGTTTCCTCCGCAGCGCTGCACGAGCAGGCAGCGTGGGAAGAAGACCACGCTGGACAGCTTCAGCTCCTCTCTGAGGTTGACGGAGTAATTCCTGGGGGTGCAGCTGTAACGCTTGACGTCATCGTTGAGTCTGTCCAGGTCCACTGTGGACAAATGCACACATAGCTGTGTAAGCAGATGCATGTGTGAGCAGAGATGCCCAGCATGTGACCTCTGGGATGCAGTGGGAAGAGTTTGTTGGGATAAACTCAGCCCAAGAGTTATAATCCGGCATCTTGTGACAGGGCCTCAAAGGTGGGAAACCTAATTTCTCTTCAAATCCTACCTGCCCTTCAAAAATAACAATAAGAATCTTTGGTTAAAATTAGTGTCTTCGCTTAAATTTCCTGGTACCTATTTTTATTTTTCCATTGGGGAAAAATGACTTTAGACAAGAAATGGAAACATTTGGTAATATAAAATAATTGTCTTTTATCTTAAAATACCACATAAATTGCTGCTTGGTTCTAAATTAATCCTGAATCTAAGCCATTACTGAAGCACAACTTGAATTATATCAGAGCTACATTAGAGACAATCACTCCAATGAACATACTTGACAAAGGGGTTTGGTTTTTTGGTGGTTTTTTTTTTTTTTTTACAGTTACGGGACTTGAACTCAGGGCTTGGGCGTTGTCCCTGAGCTCTTTTGCTCAGGGCTAGGGCTCTACCACTTTCAGCCACAGTTTCACTTATGGGTTTTGAGTATTTAATTGGAGATCAGAGTCTCACAGGGACTTTTTTTAAAATTTTTTTATTTTTAGTTTACATTTTTTTTATTGTAAAGATACTATACAGAGGGTTACAGTTACATGAGTGAGGTAATGAGTACACTTCCTCTTGAACATTGTTACCCCCTCCATTGTTTTC
>NW_012271591.1:0-3202 GCF_000151885.1 Dipodomys ordii
CCCAGGATGGCTTTGAATCTCAGATCTCAGCCTTCTGAGTAGCTAGGATTACAGGCATGAGCCACTAGCGCCTGGCAAATCAATGTCCTTTTTTTCTTTCTTTCTTTCTTTCTTTTGGTCAGTTGTGGGGCTTGATCTCTGGGCCTGGGCGCTGTCCCCGTGCTCTTCAGCTCAAGGCAAGCGCGCTACCACTTGAGCCACAGCACCACTTCCCAGTTTCTAGTGGTTTATTGGAGATAAGAGTCTCATGGACTTTCCTGCCTGGGCTGGCTTTGAACCGCAATCCTCAGATCTCAGTCTCCTGAGTAGCTAGGATTACAGGTGTGAGCCACCAGCGCCCGGCTTCAATCTGTCCTTTTTACAGCTGAACAGTCAAGGCTTAGGGGAAGACAGTCAGAAGTCACCACAGAATCAGGGGCTGAACCAGACCAGAACGCAGAGCCCATGCCTGTGTACCCCCAAAAAGCCACATGTGTGAACATGTGTGAGCACATATGTGCATGCATATGCAGACACATTCCCACATGTGCCTCCTAGAGCTGCCCTGTTCCTTGGATCTTGCGTGTGTAGACTTGCTGTCTGGCCAGATCTGATCCAGGTCTGATCTAGGCAGTTCTGCCCAGAGGAATGGGGAGGGGAGAGAAAGGGGGTGGGGGAGGCAGCTACACCTACATTTTTGTGCCGCTCACTGATTTCAGCTGCTGTGTACTTAGCTAAGTCTGAGTGACTCCAAACATAGGCAGTGGGCCGGAACGCTGCCTTCCAAGCATCAGAACTGACAAGTTCCTCTTGCATCTGGGATTCTTAACTGCAGGAGCATTCATAACCCTTCTAGTACACAGAAATAAACATGTTCATGAAAACACACCCATATACACACACGCACATACACACACACACACACATACACAGTGAGCATCTCCCCCTACCTGGCTTTGGTAAAATGGAGACAATTATCTTTGCCTTACCAGAGGACTCTAGGTTTTGCAAACTGAAAAGGACTAGGGAGGCCCTGCTGAGACAATGTTCATCCAGTCTGCTTATATGACCCATGGAGAATAGTATTTCCTTTCTTTTCTGTAATCAGTAATATAAAGTATGTGGGCTGCCTTTAAATGGATAGTTGATAAATCCACTCTACTCTGCAGATAATACTCTATTACCTTAATAGGTAGTTGCTGATTTCAACCTCAGAAGCATGCTGGAGTGCTTTCTCCCCACCAAATCTAGAAGGATTTGATGGTCAGAGAATGCCCTGGTTGATGGCTCAAAAGGAAAGTAAAATGTTTAATGGAGTAGATTCAGGAGCCAGGCACAGTGGCTTGGGAGGCTAGTTACTTGGGAGGCTGAGGTAGAAAAAGCACTGAGCCCACAACTTTGAAGCTAGCTTGGGCAAAATAAAAGGACATCATCTCAAAAGGAGAATGGACTTAGGGGACACAGAGTCTAGCTTCAACTACTAGTTCTTTCACTATCTTGTTGAACTGCGTTGCCTTGGGAATTGTTTTTTAATTACTCTGTGCCTTCAGTTCACATCATTTGTCAGGGGAGGGTTGATTACATCTCCATTAGGCAGTTGTTAACGTCAGCACATATCAAAACTGTTGGATAAGAGCAGGTTAGTATTTTGTATCCTTGGAAGAAGAATAGGTAGTGGTGATATTGATGGTGGTGTGCAGATTGAGGGTCATTTTGTTGACTCATTGCTAGTACTAAGACTGGCTCTGAGCTCACCTGATATCCTTCACAGCTTGCACTGGCTTTGAGGACCTTTTATTATTGAATGGGGAGGGCCCACCGCCCACAGGAGGTTGCAGTGAGCAAGCCAAGGGTGCTCTCTGCTCTGCTCCCCACTGTCTGGGCCTAGATAAAGAGGCCTTGTGGAAAGGGATTTGGGATCTTGAGGGTTGTGAGAATGCAGGAATTTGTCAGTAAAAGGACTTAGGCTAAACGAAGAATTGAGCTCCAACTGCTGCTTTGGGTGACATGCAAGGTTACTTCACTTCTCTGAGCCAGGTATTGGTCTCATGCAGGACTCTCTTGGTTTGAAGTAATGCAAAAAAAACTCACACTAACTTAAGTAACAAAGGCATTTTAGTTTTAAGTACGGTAAATCACAGATTTTATACATCAGTTTGTTTTGTTTTTGGGTGCTGGTCCTGGGTGCTTGTACTCAGGACCTAGGCAATGTCCCTGAGCTTTTTTGCTCAAGGCTAGAGTTCTACCACTTGAGCTATTACCTTCACCTCTGGCTTTTTTGGGGGGAGGGAGGGAGGGAGATAATTGGAAGTAAGAGCTTCATGGACTTTCTTACCCAGGCTGACTTCAAACTATAACCTTTAGATTTCAGCCTCCTGAGATGTGAGCCACTAGCACCTGAATACACATCATTTTTACCACCTATGGTCAAAGAAAATCAATGGAATAATTAAAAGAAATTTCACAACAAAAATTTTAATTCCTATACACATATTGCACAGCTCAGTTGATACAGAGAAGCTCTCAGTCAGTCCCACATGAATGACAGTTGTTTAAACATCATGTGATCTTCAGATATGTCTTTAATTTTGTAGATATCTGCCTTCCCAAAAGCAAATGGCACCCCCAAAGGGTAATGTGTTTACGTGATAAAGTGAAAAGTTTTAGATGTGTTGATGGGCAGTATATCTTTAGAGGAAGCTGAGTGATGTTATGGGAAAAATGAATCAAACATTCATAGTACAGTACTGAACTCGGTGTATGCAGAGCATGAGGGCTTTTCCTCACTGAAGTCTGCTTGGAACCACATACTGTGGATACCAAGGGTCTGCTATAATCAAGGGCTTGGGTGAGCTGCCTTTAGAGAGGTCTGAGACCAGGGATTTGTATACCAACAAGACTGTCTTCAGCTTCTCATCTCTAACGATTGGTTTATTCTGCCCAGCTACAGAAGCTTTCTATAGGGTGATTACATGGCTTCCAACAGGGATGGTGCATTAGGTTTTCCACTAGCTTAAAAAAAAAAAAAAAGCTACCCTAAGGAAGGGATGGGGAGGGATCATCAATCAAAATGCAGTGTACTTATAACTGACTTGTTGAACCCCTTTGTACAACTAGTTATAGATAATAAAAATGTAATTAAAAAAAATTCCACTGGGCCGGGCGCTGGTGGCTCACGCCTGTAATCCTAGCTACTCAGGAGGCTGAGATCTGAGGATCGCGG
>NW_012271592.1:0-2031 GCF_000151885.1 Dipodomys ordii
AGGGCCTGGGTGCTATCCCTGAGCTCTTTTTGTTCAAGGCTTGTGCTCTACCACTTTGAGCCACAGTTTTGCTTCTGGCTTTCTGGTTGTTTACTGGAGATAAGACTTCCACAGACTTTTCTTTCCTGCCTGATCTGGCTTTGAACTGCGACCCTCAGATATTAGTCTCCTGAGAGGCTAGGATTATAGATGTGAGCTATCAGCACCCAGCTGGCATGTGTTTTATTATATTAAGATTTGTGGTGTGTGTGTGTGTGTGTGTGTGTGTGTGTGTGTGATACTGAGATTTGAATTCAGGGCCTATTGCTTGTGAAGCTGTTATTCTATCACTTGAGTCATGATTTTGCTGGTTATTTTGCAAATGGAGGCTTGTAAACTTTTCTGTTCTATCTTCGAGACAAAGGCCCCGACTCACTCACTTTTATATTTTTCTCTATCTAGAATGGTACTTCAAACTGATGTATTGAATTAGATTCTTAAACTGTTGTAAAGAGCTGCATTGGTAAACAGTCTTCAAATGCTTGTCAGTCATGGGCCTTGAACTCATGTCCTGAGTGTTGTTCCTGAGCTCTTTTGCTCAAAGCTAGCGCCCTACCACTTTGAGCCACAGCACCACTTCTGGTTCTCTGGTGGTTAATTAGAGATAAGAGTCTTGCAGACTTTCCAGCCTGGACTGCCTTTGAACTAGGATCTTCAGAGCTCAGCCTCCAGAGTAGGTAGGATCACAGGTGTGAGCCACTAGCACCTAGCTTATTTTCAAACTTTTTCTGCTGTTAGGTATCAAATGCAGTGACCAGATGAAAGCCTGGTTATTGTCATTTCATAGAATTGTTAGATGGTAAAGCTGAAAAACGACTTCAAGGAGTCTTCTCACATTACAGAAAAGGAGACAGTGTTGTTTGGTTTGGTTCACTGGAGACAGTCCTTGCTGTATAGTCCAGGCTCACCTTGGACTTCATCCTGATTCATTCTCCCTAGCGCTGGGATTATAGGCATGCATGACCATGTCTGGCTTAGTAGAGACTTTTCAGCCTGAACTGTTCAGTGACTTTTTCAAGGTGGCATGGTTGTTTATGTCCCCAAGTGTGTGAACCCAGCAGGCAGAATATCTCCAAGATCCTGAGGCTTTCGGAACCCTGAGGTTTCACATTCGCTCAAGAGATGGCAGATCAGCTTCTGCCTTCCACCCCTCATTTAGATTGGCTCCGTTTCACCTATGCCAATGCTGCCACCAATAACAAGAACCGTTAACCCATTCTTAAAAAAAAAATGCTGATAACACTGGGTTTAAAAGGAAAACCCAGAGAGGGAGCTCAGGGGAATGGGAAGCCAAGCCAAGGATACGTTCACTCTAACCTTGCCCAGGACCGGGCAGCTACAGAGTTCAGACCCTTAAAAAGAGTGGAAAAAAGAAAGCGCATACTTTCCAGTGTCTGGACGCTCTTGGCAGGCCAGCTGGGCACTTGGCTGTGGCAAAAAGATGTCTTCAGTTTCAGAAATCTGAGCCCCTGGGCCTGTAAGGGCGGGCACGTGGCTGCCTCCCCCCCCCCCCCCCCGCTGAGGGGCTGCGAAGGGTTTGTGTCCTAGGTCAGTGCTTCCCCAGTTAGAGCAGGCTCTGCTCGTCCAGGGCGACATAAAGAATTTTTAAGAAGCTGGGCACCCATGGCTCACACCTGCAGTGCTAGCTACTCAGGAGCCTGAGATCTGAGGACTAGAATTCAGAACCAGTCCACACAGCAAAGTACACGAGACTCTTATCTTCAGTTAACCACCAAAAAGCCAGAAGTGAAGATATGGCTCGGTGGTAGAGCACTGGCCTTGAACACAAAACTCAGGGAGAGCACCCAGGCCCTGGGTTCAAGCCCCAGGACTGGCACATACACACATACAAAAAACAAAAACAGGGGCTGGGAAGGTGGCTCAGTGGTAGAGCGTTTGCCTTGCACAAATGAGGCCCTGGGTTCCATTCCTCAGCACCACATAAGCAAAAAGAAAAAAGCCAGAAGTGGCGCTGTGGCTCAAGTGGTAGAG
>NW_012271593.1:0-1989 GCF_000151885.1 Dipodomys ordii
AAAAAATTATATTAAGTGAAGTAAGCCAGGCCCAAAGAAACATAGGTCCCATGGTTTCCCTTATTTGCAATAACTAGTATATGTCTGAGACAAGCAGAAATGGTCAGATAAGTTGATGTTAGGCGAAATGAACCCCAAGATGTTTTTTCTTTCTTGTGATTGTTTCTAACACATTTATAAGATGATTTCTTTGTTGCTTTGTATATCCCTCTCCCAACAATATAACCCCTGTTTTCACTGTGTTTGATGTTGATATACTTTGTGGAGGGGAAGGAAAAAAAAACAAATTGTTTAAATAGGGATACAGGTGGACCCTATGCAACAATGAGATGTACAAGACATTATGTTGAAAAACGAACTTTACAACTTTGGCTGGGGGGGGTGGCTAGGTGAGGGAGAGGTGTGTGTCAGAGGTGTGTGGCAGGGGGAAAAGGGATATAGGAAGGGATGGGAAGGGAAAACAAAGGAGGAGGTAACAATGTTTGATAAGAAACGTACTCATTACCTTGCCCATGTAATTGTAACCCCTCTGTACAGTATTTTCACAATAAAAAAAAATGTGGTATACATACACAATGGGATATCCCATTGTGGTAGTCAACCATAAAAAAATGATGAAATGATGTCATTTTCAGGAAAATGGAAGGAATTGGAGATCATGTTAATGAAAATAAATCAGAGTCTGAAAAAAATATTGCATGATTTCTTTCATATGCAGAATCTAGATCCAAAAAGAAAGGATGTGGACAGAAAACCAAAACTATTGAGACCCCAGGAGGTAAAAGGGGGAAGAAGAGTGAAGGGGGTAATAATATGATCAAAGTACATTCCATACATATATAAAATTTTGCAGAGAAGCCGGGCGTTGGTGGCTCACACTTGTAACCCTAGCTACTCAGGAGGCTTAGATCTGAGGATTGCCGTTCAAAGCTAGCCCAGGCAGGAAACTCCATGAGACTCTTATCTCCAAAAACTGCTCAGAAAACCGGAAGTGGTGCTGTGGCTCACCTTGAGCTGAAGAGCTGAAAGATAGTGCTCAGGCTCAGTGTACAAGCCCCATGACTGACCAAAAAAGGAAAATTGCAGAAAAATTGATTTTAAAATATTTCAAGAAAGTTTTAGACAGTATGGGGAGCTGAAGAGAGAATATGATCAAACTGCATTATGTTCATGCATGAAAATAACACAATAGAAACCCTTATTTTAGATAAGTAATATGTGCTAATAAGAACTAATTTCTTTTTCTATTGACTTCCAGAATTACCTGATATCCTGGAGAATTGAATGTAAGCTTAATTACAAATGAAATTGGAGCATTATTTGTTCACTTTTCTCACTTCCTTTTCTAGGAAATCCACTAGTAACTCAATACCCTTTAAACAAGCAGCACATAAAACTTTCCATAATATTTCCTTCAATAAATCTATTTAACTATGTTCCTTCAAATATCACATATCTCATGAAATCTTAATGAACATGATTTGTTACAAAGAAAATGAATCCATTTTCACATGGTGGTAAACTGTCAATCACACCTCTCAGCTCTATCTATACACATGTAAACGTTGTCTTCTTGCCAAATATCGTACTAATTTGATCCCTTATATTGTTCAAATATCTGTAGGCTAATAAACTGTGGAAATGGAATACAAAACACTTAAATATTTTCCTCTTCTTGGAAGATTTCCCAGCCCTTATGACAGGAGAATGTGGACACACAAGAAATTAAACAGATGTAATCATTACTCTAGCTTTAAATTCTTTATTTAAAAATACTTTTATTTTAATCTCTGATTTTAAACTTCATAAAAACAGATCCTGGGGCTGGGAAGGTGGCTCAGTGGTAGAGCGCATGCCTTGCATGCCAGAGGCCCTGGGTTCGATTCCTCAGCACCATATAAGCAAAAAGAAAAAAGCCGGAAGTGGCGCTGTGGCTCAAGTGGTAGAGCGCTAGCCTTGAGCTGAAGAGCTGAGGGACAGCGCCCAGGC
>NW_012271594.1:0-1427 GCF_000151885.1 Dipodomys ordii
ACTCTGGGCCTGAGTGCTGTCCCTCAGCTCTTCAGCTCAAGGCTAGCGCTCTACCACTTGAGCCACAGCGCCACTTCCAGCTTTTTTTTTCTTTTTGCTTATGTGGTGCTGAGGAATCGAACCCAGGGCCTCACGCATGCAAGGCAAGTGCTCTACCACTGAGCCAACTTCCCAGCCCCAAGAGTATGTTTCTTTTTGGACATTGTTACCCTTTCCCTCACTCTTTCCCAGGTTTTGGAGACTCCCTCTTGTAGGGCGCAGGTGGCCTCTGGCTCAAGATGCTTCCAGCGGCAGAGTCACCTCTGGGAGAAGCAGTTCTGGGTGGTCCTGCTTGGCATTCACAGCAACTGGTCACTGCTTCCCTGCCACACATTATTTTTCAAAGCGATGACCCAATGAAGCAATTACTGTTCCAATCGGGATGGAGATCTCTGCAGCTGCAGCCACAGGCAGCCTCTATAGCATTCGTTACTCTCCTTATCTCCCGGGCCTTGCCAGAGACCTTCTCCATTTTCATACCCACTGGTAATTTATAACAGCTCCAAGAAGAGACCAATCTCTCCCCGAGTGGCCACTTTTCTTTAGAACGGGTTCCCCATTTGTCACAAGAACCTTTGTGAAGAAACCTTTGGTGCCAGCCAGGTGGGGGTGTTTCTCCTTTGGAGAGCAAACTGATTTACAGTTGCATTTTATCTACTGACAAATTGCGGCTCCAGTTGAGGAAAGTTTAATGGAGGAGGGGAACTGCCACAATGCCTGGCAGGGCATTGTTTGTCTGTGAAATGACTGTCTGCTGTTAGATATCCTCAAGCGCAGATAATCCCAGAGCAGAAGGAAATAAGACAGGGGACTACTAGAATTTGCTTTATGAAAAGACAGAGACTGTCCTGTACAGTGGAGGTAGACTTCCAGGTGGGGAGAATGGGGATTGAACGGAGTAAATCCCACTTGTAGGGGGTATACTTACTGCAGCCATGTCCTGTGTTTAGAAACAAGCAGTGAAGGCAGGGTGATGTTCATCTATTCTCACTAAGCCTTCTGCTATAACCCCACGAACCCTAGAAGTATTCCTCCAAGGAGTGCTTACCTGGCTCTAGCTTTGCAGTACTTTCTTGATGTTTTGCCTTCCCTAAGAATCCTTCTCTGGTTAAAGCAGACGGGATGACAGCTTGATCCACTACTCCATCCAGGAGCTCACAGGAATTTCCACGTCCCCAGTGTTGTTTGCCTTGCTTACCCCTCAGCCATTTCTGCAATGAATAGGGACAGGCTTAGGACATGGGGTAGCAGAGTCCTTGCTGCCACCCATCTGGCATATGGGGGCAGATATTCTTTTTTTCATATATATTTTTTATTGTAAAAATACTGTTCAGAGGGATTACAGTTACATGAGTAAGGTAATGAGTACATTTCCTATTGAGCATTGT
>NW_012271595.1:0-1275 GCF_000151885.1 Dipodomys ordii
AGGCCATGCTTATCTTTGGGGTGAGAAGAAAGCAAGGGAAGGCAGAGTGATGTCTGCTGGATTCCAGTCTGGGCAGGGGAAACTGCAAGAAAATAGTGAGGAGAGGCTGACTTGGTGGCGAGATCACAGCAATGACACAGGGCACTCAGGGCTGCTGTTATTCTGACTAGCCTACAGGCCCCTATCTTTACTTTACAAGAACCTCTGGCAATGCCCCTGCAGCGATTCCATGTCCCCTAGGCCCTGCTGCTTCCTTTGCTGGTTACTCATGGTTACTCTGCCCCAGCCAAAGAGACCTGGCTGCCAGGCACACTAACCCAGGGGCTCTGCACTGGCCACTGGAGAGTCCAGAACTTTCTCCTTCATTGCCTATGTTCTACACTCATTACCACTTCCTCACAGGAGGCTTTTGCTATTAAATATATATATATATATATATATATATGTATATATATATATCAATTCTATATAGACATATATCTTACACTGATACTGTATATTAATATATATAATTATGTATATATATATATCAATTCACTTTTTTTGAAAGTATTTAGTACTATAACTTAGTTTGTTTTCCTTCTTTCTTCCTTTGGCTCCTTCCTTTCCTTCCCTTCCCTCCTTCATTCCCTCCCTCCCTCCCTCCCTTTCTCTCTTTCTCTCGCCTTCCTTCAGAATTTCCTTTCTCCCTCCCTTCTATTCATCTAGTCTTCTTTCCTACTCTTATGTGAATATGGCTACTACAGGACAGCTACATAAGAGGAATTCAGTAGATATTCCTAAACGAATAAGGGAATCAAGGAGGAAGCAAAGAAGAAAGAACCAAAACCCTGCTACATTGGACCCTAGTTAGAAGTGTTCAATAAAAGGACATATTGAGACATGTTACCACTTCTAATTATTTTATGACATTTCATTATGTTGAGGAAGTAATAATTTCAAAAGCAAACTCATGAGAGGATTAAGTATCAGTACAGCCCAGGATTTTCTTTAGAATTTTAGGAGTGTGGGAGGACAAATGTTCATCTATAAATGGTTATAAACCAGTGTTTGAGCTTAGAGATTGTTAAAATTTTCATTTGAGTTAAAGATCTGATGACAACTCCATCTTTTTCCTAATGCCTTTATTTCTACCTTGAAGAAAGTAGGAAAAAGTAGGAAAGAATAAGTTTTTTTGTTCTTTTTTTGGGGGGGTCTGGTTGTGGGGCCTGAACTCTGGGCCTGGGCACTGTCCCTCAGCTCTTCAGCTCAAGGCTAGCACTCTACCACTTGAGC
>NW_012271596.1:0-1688 GCF_000151885.1 Dipodomys ordii
TCAAGTGGTAGAGCGCTAGCCTTGAGCTGAAGAGCTGAGGGACAGCACCCAGGCCCAGAGTTCAGGCCCCACGACCGGACCCCCCCAAAAAAAAATGTTCAAAGCCAATATGACCAGTAGTAACATAACTGAACAGTATTAATATCTTGCTGATTTTATTATAGAAACAATTGATGTAAAAATTTTTCTCTAAGTTGGGTACTGGTGGCCTATGCCTGTAATCTTAGCTACTCAGAAGGCTGAAATCTAAGGATGGAGGTTTGAAGTCAGCCTGGGCAGAAAAAGTCCCCGTGAGACACTTACCTCCAATTAACCACTCAAAAACTGAAAGTGGAGCTGTGGCTCAACAAAAGAGCTCAGGGACAGTGCCCAGGCCCTGAGTTCAAGCCCCACAACCAGAAAAAAGTTAACTCTACATTGTGATTGTTATTTTTGTCATGTGGGGCAAGTTGTGATATAGTTTTCCTTACTTTTTTAAAAAAAAACTTATAGTTAAGAAAAGATTAAAAAGACTGCATGATTTTTTCTGCACTGATTTTTTTTTTGCTTATATGGAGCTAGGAATTGAACCCAGGGCCTCAGGCATGCAAGGCAAGTGCTCTACCACTGAGCCACCTTCCCAACCCCCTGAATTTATTGTTTTTAAGTTTGTTTGGTTACACAATTCTGACATCTTTGAATTTTCAGATCATTTATACTCTTAGTTATTATGTAAAACAAATGTTTGGGCTGGGAAGGTGGCTCAGTGATAGAGCGCCTGCCTTGCATGCTCAAGGCCCTGGGTTTGATTCCTCAGCACCACATAAGCAAAAAGAAAAAAGCCGGAAGTGGTGCTGTGGCTCAAGTGGTAGAGCGCTAGCCTTGAGCTAAAGAGCTGAGGGTCAGCGCCCAGGCCCAGAGTTCAGGCCCCACAACCGGATCCAAAAACAAAAACAAAACCAAAAACCAAAAAAATACTGCAAAGTAACTTCCTGTGTTTAACAGTGCTATTGTGGATACAGACACCAGTTAATTTCATATTACAGAGTAAAAGACACATTGCAATCATGTAAATATAAACTTCATTCTTTATTCATAAAATCCTCCAAACTATAGTATTCCAATGGCCTCATTATAAACACCATAATGATTTTACTAAGTTTTAATAGCCTTGATCTTGTTTTGGCAAATGTTCACAATTAACACCGTGTGATCTTGTTAATTCAGACAAAATGAAGGGCAAGGGTGAAGGCTTGCCTAAATTAGTGTAAATTTAAATAAGAACAGCTTTAAATGAGTACACATTTCAAGAACATATCAAAGCAAAAGGGAATTAACTGCTGCCTAGTAAATGTTCCCAAATGTAATAAATAAGATTAATATTCAAATTGGTATGTTCATTAGCAGTCCTAAGCAGTTAACTTTGTGACATTTTATTGAAAGAAGACAACCGTCCCCTTGAACAATTCTATTTATGACTAAATCGCTTATTATGACCCCTTACCCCTAAGAATAGTGCAATGATTAAATGTCAGCCCAACCCCATTCCAAATAACCAGGGCTTTACCTAACAAATGTTATCTATTTTAGATTTTTTCTTTTGCATTCCTTTTATTATTATTTTTATTGTGAAAATACTGTACAGAGGGGTTACAATTACATGGGCAAGACAATGAGTACATTTCTTATCAAGCATTGTAGCCTCCTCC
>NW_012271597.1:0-2170 GCF_000151885.1 Dipodomys ordii
TGAGGAATCGAACCCAGGGCCTCTGCATGCAAGGCAAGTATTCTACCACTGAGCCACCTTCCCAGCCCCACATTTTGTATTTTTTACTTTCGTTTGTGTTCCTATTTTATTAGCAAATGATTTATGTTAAAATGGAAATTTAATTTTATTTGTACTTATATTATTTATTTTTCTTTTTTAGTTTTTATATTTAAAGTTATGTTTTTATCTGTGCTTTTGCTTACATTAATATTTATGATTAAAATTATTTGCTTTTATTTTTATTATTATGTTCTTGGTTTTTGTTTATATTTTACTTGTATTAAAATATTCATATGTAAAATTATTTATATTGCCAGGCACTGGTGGCTCATGCCTGTAATCCTAGCTACTCAGGAGGCTGAGATATAAGGATCTCAGTTCAAAGCCAGTCCAGGCAGGAAAGGCGGTGAGATTCTTATCTCCAATAAACCATCAGAAAACCAAAAGTTGCTCTGTGGCTCAAGTGGTAGAGCGCTAGCCTTGAGCTGAAGAGCTAAGGGACAGCATCCAGACCCAGAGTTAAAAAAAAAAAGTTATTTATATTTTGCTTTACATATATTTTTGTCTTGACAGTTGTATATGCTTTTATTATTTATATTAGTATTTGCTTACTGCTTATTTACTTATAGATCTCATTGCATTTTTCTTTATTTCATTGTAATTTTTGTATTAATATATTTATATTTAAAATTTTTATTATTTTTATTTTCCATTTATTTTAAAATATTTACAGTTCTAGTTTTCATGTTATTTATATTTAAATTATATTTTCTTTATTTTTAGTTTTTATTTGTATATTTATGGCATTATTAAAACATGTTTATACTATTCATGTTTATTATTGAATCACATTTTTATTTCTTATTTTTTATCTATATTTGTTTATACTTGATGAATGTTTTATTTTTATTTCTATTTATTTGTTATATTTAAAATTATATTTATGTAAAATCTACTAGAAAGTGTGTCATTAGTCTTGGTGAAAAAGTTTTTACAATTTTGAAAAATGGCAAACCACAAATATCTTTCAAACCAAGTTCTATAAAATGCTTTCCCTTTTACATTAGCATTTTGTGTTTGTTCTTTGTGATGCTTATACGAACATGGGAGAACTGCAAAATTTCCAAGTGTATTTTCCATGAAGGCTTCAGAAAAAAAGTTGGACTAACATGGAAATCACCTGCAAGGCGATTTTCATTTCCAGTCTTCACCTTCTCTAGCAGTGTGTGCTGTTGTTTAAAATTTTATTAATACAATAATTAAAATCCTACTTGGGATGAAGATTTTGTTACTTTTTTTTTTTTTTTGGTTCCGTTCGTGGGCCTGAACTCTGGGCCTGGGCGCTGGAATCAAACCCAGGGCCTCAGGCATGCAAGGCAAGCGCTCTACCACTGAGCCACCTTCACAGCCCCTGTGATAAGATTTTGAAAAAAAAAAATTTTCCTAAGAGTGAGAGAATGGCCGATGTGAGAGGATGGAGTAGGAGGGAGGGGGTGGAGGTGAAAGGAGAGACGGGCCTGGGGAGGCCAAGTGTGAGCTTGTAGAGGGAGTGGGGCAACTGTAACACTAGGAAGACTGAGGCATCGGACTTCCCAGTGAATCTGATGTGGGACAGGACTGTAACAAGGCAAAGCCACAGAAGAAGATTCTAGAGGATAAAGTCCTGAACCTGCGCTAATGAGTTTTTCATTGTGAAAACAGCTTTAGGGGAGTCAAGTTTGATCTGGCTCACTAGTTCAGACAGATATGGCGTGGGGGGATGGCAGAAGGAAGGAAAGGGGAGGGAGGAGGGGAGAGACAGAAAGAAGGTGAAGGGAAGGAGGGAAAAGAAGGGAGAGAAAGAGGCTAAGGGAAGGAGGGAGGGAGGAAGGGAGGGGAAAGAAGAAGGAGGTAGGGAGGGAGAGAATGGATGGAGAGAGGGGAAGGGAGAGGAGAAAAAGGCAGAATTATTCCTTCGTGTGTGTGTGTCTGTCTGTGTGTGTGTGTGTGTGTGTGTCTCGGGGCAAGTGAGAGAGGATGATCATCTGCATAGACCTTCTGAACTACTTAATCAATAGACAATCTCCTTTCCCCACTGCCCTGAGTTCCCATGTGAACCGAGTATCCTGAAAAAAATCTACTGGGGCTCTTGTTTCTGCCATACAGGATC
>NW_012271598.1:0-1590 GCF_000151885.1 Dipodomys ordii
GAGGCCCTGGGTTCGATTCCTCAGCACCACATAAGCAAAAAAGAAAAAAGCTGGAAGTGGCGCTGTAGCTCAAGTGGTAGAGCGCTAGCCTTGAGCTGAAGAGCTGAGGGACAGCACCCAGGCCCAGAGTTCAGGCCCCACAACCGGACCCAAAAAAATAAAAAATAAAAAAAATACTGCTTTTTTTTTTCCTCTAAAACACCATAAGTTAGTTGCTAGTAGTTCACACCTATAATCCTAGCTACTCAGAAGGCTGAGGTGTCAGGATTGCTGTTTCAAGCCAGCCTGCACAGGAAATGACACTCTCCAATTAAGTACCAAAAAAAAGTTGAAAGTGGAACTATGGCTCAGGTGGTATAGTATTAGCCTTGAGCCAAAAATATCAGAGACAGTACCTGGGCTCTGAGTTCAAACCCCAGGACTGCGCGCTTGCCCATGCACACGCACACGCACACGCACACACACACACACACACACACACACACACATATGACTAAACTCTAATTTTCACACAAAAATTTGATCTCAAGTTCAATTTTTTGTGTGAAATTAGAGTTGAAATATTCTGGGAATACATTGAAAAACAGAGTACACAGATGTGATAATGTTGACATGTCCTATAATTCAAGAGAGTAAGATACAGGCTAGGAACTTATGCATGTCTATCTAGAGATAATATTTACTTCCCCAACTTTCCCAGAAGCATCATCCCCTTTGCAGCCATTTCAAAATACACTGTGTAGTGAGAGAGAATCCTGAGAACTATGTTTGATGCACATAGATGGTACTGGCCTTTAAAAAAAAGGAATCTTCCCAAAATATTTCAACTTCAGTGTTTATTTAAATATTACACATTGTACTTTGTAGCTATAAACTTTATAATGCAATTATAACTAAATCATTAAAATGAATTGCTTTACCTTTTAAAATGTATCCAATTGGATCAGCAAAAATGAGACATACTAAGTGAACATTTTGATCATAGTTGATTTTGTCCTTTTTTTGCCTTTTCTATTTTTTCAATTTATGATATTTTCCTAAAATTTACAAAGATTCCATTTTGTTTGAATTTAGACTTTATATATAAAACATTGTTTGCAAAGCTAATGTGAGGCTTGTACAGCATCAATTTTCAGCATAAGTTGGCACACAAGTTTTTTTGGTATGAGAAAGTATACTGTTTAAAATGTTTTATGAGGTGGGGGAAAATAAAATAAAATGTTTTACAGGGGGGAGTGGGGAGTATTGGGGGAGTGGGGGGGGGCGGATGGGAAGGGGAAACAAAGGAGGAGGCTACAATGCTTGATAAGAAATGTACTCATTGTCTTGCCCATGTAATTGTAACCCCTCTGTACAGTATTTTCACAATAATAAATAAATAAAACACTAAAAAAATAATTAATTAAAATGTTTTAAATTGGTTGAGCACCTAAGGTTCACACCTGTAATCCTAGCTACTCTGGAAGCTGAGATAAGAGGATCATGAGAGGGGCACCGGTGGCTCACACCTATAATCCTAGCTACTCAGGAGGCTGAGATCTGAGGATCGCGGTTCAAAGCCAGCCCCAGCAGGAAAGTCCTTGAGACTCT
>NW_012271599.1:0-1754 GCF_000151885.1 Dipodomys ordii
GGTAGAGCGCTAGCCTTGAGCTGAAGAGCTGAGGGACAGCGCCCAGGCCCAGAGTTCAGACCCCAAGACCGGACCCAAAAAAAAGAGACTCATCTCTACCACTGAAAAGCCCAAGTGGAGCTGCAGCTCAAGTGGCAGAGCTCTAGCCTTGAGTAAAAAATGCTCAGAGACAGTGCCCAGGCCCTGAATATAAAGCCTCAGTTGTGCATGTGCACACACACACACACACAAAGGTTCATGTAGTACAAGAGAAACCAATGGGCTTCAATAAGGTATAGTAGAAAACATTTCTTCAGGTAAGTTTGGATTACATATTATAACCTGTAAAAGACTATTGCTTACCTGCTTTTTGTGTAGTTTCAAAATACATAAAATTACCTAAAAATACTGAGAAACACCTCACAGATAGGATCCAAGTGTGACTTCTATTAAACCAGACATCAGATTTGTAAACATGCATGCATTCAAATCATCAATTTGGCGGAGGGGGGTGGGGGGATATTTTTAAATTAAAATATTATGTTATCATGTGTTTATGTAAATTCAGGTATTTTTAATTTCTTATAGGGTGATTATCAAATGACAGTCAACCTAAAAAGCACCTAAAGATGGGAGCCAGTGTGCCTCACACCTGTAAATATAGCCATTCAGGAGATTGAGATCTGAGATCTCTGTTTGAAGCCTGACCAGGTAGGAAAGTCTGTGAGACTCTTATCTCTAATTATGCACTAAAAAAACAGAAGTTGCACTGTGGGATCAAGGAGTAGAGTACAAGCCATAGCAATAAAGCTCAGGGATAGCACCCAGGCCCTTAATTCAAAGCCTCAAGACCCACACAATGTGCAAGGGGGAACAAACTTGAGCTCTTCAATAATTTTTAACTATGTAAGGGATGCTAAAATTAAAAAGATTAAGCACACTAGTCTACAGAAAACTTAAATTACAAAGATTGAGTATACTAGTCTACAGAATGCTTTAACACTTTAATCTACTAGCTTGAGAGTACAGGAATCTTTTTTTTAATATAAGAAGTTTCTTTTCCTATATTCTCCACCAACTAAAGTCAGTCCTTTAAGAGTTAAAGACCTTTTTACTAGGCCTGAGGCTTTGTATGTGTGGAGAAGGAGAGAGGGGTGTCAGAGATAACTTTCAATTCTAATCTACTTTTATTTTCGTCCATAATTAAGTTTTGTTACTTCATAAGCATGTATTCTGTAGGATATAAAGGCTCTTTAGCTGCTACAAGACTGAGTTAAAAGTGTGACTTTTGTGTAATGTATATTCCATGGCTCACAGAAAACATTTGTGCTCTCATTCATCCCATTTTGTCCCTGTTTTCTATACTCTTCCCATCATTTTTAACCCATACTATTTCTATAACAAAGCTTTTGATAATCTGCCTGTGATAAAAGCAAATTACAAATAAAATAGCACAATCATTGCTGTGTGAAATTCTCTAACAAAGATTGTGATTAGTACTTACATTGTCAGTTTTACATATATTCATATAATGCTGATCCTAAAAATAAGATCAATATACAGGAAGTATTGTCTAGGAAACTTTTTTTTTTTTTTTTTGGTCCGGTCGTGGGGCCTGAACTCTGGGCCTGGGCGCTGTCCCTTGCTCTTCAGCTCAAGGCTAGCGCTCTACCACTTGAGCCACAGCGCCACTCCGGCTTTTTTCTTTTTGCTTATGTGGTGCTGAGGAATCGAACCCAGGGCCTCAGGCATGCAAGGCAAGTGCTCTACCACTG
>NW_012271600.1:0-2308 GCF_000151885.1 Dipodomys ordii
TCCTGGATAAACACACACACACACACACACACACACACACACACACACACACGGAAATGACACACACACACACACACACACACGGAAATGGGACAAAACCCACTCAAATTCCTGACTTGAAAAGAGATGAGGTGATGCAAATACCCAAGACTGGGAGACAGAAGAAGCAGTTTGCCACCTGGGATAGGATGCTCATTCCCAGCAGCACAGTACAATGGGGGTAAGGGAGGGAGGGGGAGAAGGTTGTCCTCTGAAGGACAGAGTCACGTGGGGACATGGTGCCACCACTATATGCATGTGTAGATCCCATCTGGGCCATCTGGGATCCTGTAAAGCTCAGAATCAGATTTTGCAGAGAAAGAGATAGAGTCAGCAACTGTATCAGGTTCAGAGGACATGTATGGCTAGAGACCAGTCACCAGCTTCCCAGTTCCCATTTTTTTTTTCATGTGGGCCTAACATTTAGTGTACCATCCTAGGCATTCCCAGCAACCTCTGCTCTCCTCCCAGTAATTAAGTTTAGGGTTTGCTAGGAGCTTGAGACCTTGTTTCCCTTGAGGTCTGCCATAGGCAACCCTTCAGAACCAAAAAGAGAGTGCCATACTTTTGGGACTTTGCCCAATTGAGCCATTCCGCTCAGGTCTATGCTTCAACATCAGGGTAAGAGTTAAAACAGGATAAGAGATGAGAGTGGTCTGACCACTGTAGCAGGAACAGGCTTTAGACAGGGACTGGAGAGTCCTTTCAGTCTGATTTGTTAGGCCCAAAGATCAGGTCAAGGTAAAAGTAACCAGTTGGGAAAAGTTATAGTGAACAACTGAAATCAAGCTGTGGTGTTCCACCTATAAAAGGTACAAAAGCCAATGCTGGGGTGCCTGCCACTCAGTGACAGAGTCCTAGCTGGCTGGACCTGTGAGGACTGGTCAGACCTTTGATAGGTAGCTACCAACCCAATTCTTCAGAGCAGCTGAAAGGCAACTGTCCTTGTCTTGCAAATGTAGTCAAGTCCAGGACTATCTATCCCTTTAAATACATACATACATACATACATAAGCTGGGACTGTGGCCCAAGGAATGAAGGGCCTGATTAATAAACCCGAGTTGAGGTCCTGAGTTGAATTCTAGTATAGCTGATTGTTTGCTTGTTTGCTTCATTGCTCCATTGATTGAAAAATTCTGAGGGGCCTGGGGATGGATCAGTTAGCCTAACAGCTGTGAGGTCCTGAGTTCCATCCCTGGCATTGGAAAAAGCAAAAGAAAAGCTTACTGATTCTTTTTTTTTTCTCCCCCAGATAGAAGGGCAAAAAAAAAAAAATTCTTTTCACATAGGGCTCTCTATAGCCTACACCTATTTGGTAAAGGATATCTTTAAGTTTAACCATTGAATTTGCTCTGTAAACTTGAAAACAAAGACAGGCAGAATAGATTAGGGAAAAGGAAACATGGGAAATAGCATCAGGATTTCAGAGACAAATGCTACCATATTAATGAACAGCCTGAGTTTAAAAGCACATAAGCACTATTTTCTGTTTTAAGCCTTACACTCCCTCATAAGTAGCAACATTTAGTAGAAAGAAAAGGGGAGAGGAGGAACAGAGCAGTTCTTTTCCCCTTACCATGTCTGCTACCCAAATAAATGATAGACTCTGGAATTGAGCAAAGAAATGTTAAAGGAAGAAACTTACGTTGGGGAGTGGGATAGAGAAAGTACGGGAGGTAGATATAGAAGCAAAAAAAAAGCCAGGCGTTGGCGGTGCATGCCTGTAATCCTAACTACTCAAGAGGCTGAGATCTGAGGATCACGGTTCAAAGCCACCCGGGGCAGGAAAGTTCGTGAGACACTTATCTCAAATTAACCACCAGAAAACCAGAAGTGGTACAGTGGCTCAAGTAATAGAGTGTTCCCCTTGAGCTGAAGAGCTTAAGACCCAGATAAAGCCCATGACAGACCAAAAATAAATAAAGAAGCAAAAACAAACACCAGGAAAATGAGTCTGCTGGGTACAACACATGTCTAAAATTACTTATTTCACTTGTCTTAAAGGGAGCTTGGGAAAAACCCATCTCTGTTCCAAAAGTTAGGGTCAGATTTTAGTATAAGATTTAGAGGGCTGCCGGGCGCCGGTGGCTCACGCCTGTAATCCTAGCTACTCAGGAGGCTGAGATCTGAGAATCGCGGTTCAAAGCCAGCCCGGGCAGGAAAGACCGTGAGACTCCTATCTCCAATAAAAACCACTAGAAAACCGGAAGTGGTGCTGTAGCTCAAGTGGTAGAGCGCTCGCCTTAAGCTGAAGAGCTGAGGGACAGC
>NW_012271601.1:0-1631 GCF_000151885.1 Dipodomys ordii
GGCCTCATGCATTGCAAGGCAAGCGCTCTGCCACTGAGCCACCTTCCCAGCCCCTGGAAGACCTTACTTATAGAAGCCAGGACAAGAGAAAGACCTAGAACTTGGAGTTGTCCATCCCTGAGGCCAACAGGGACTCTGAACAGACCAAGTGGCTCTCTAAGCTGTCTAAGGTGAGAGTCCAAATTGAGCCCCTACCTCCTCCAGGCCAGCATCATGTTTCTTCTTGGTACTATAAGGAGGATATTTGAGAAACCCAGGAAGAAGTCTTTAAAACCCATCTGCATCATCCTGGCTGGTCTCAGGCTGAACAATTTCCTATACAAGAATTCGTGTCAAGAGGCCTATGGAAGCTTTCTTTATCATCACAAAGCCACTCTGGATGCCTTAGGACCCCAAATCCCACCAACCTGAGAGTCTTGCTCACAGAAAGTCTGAAGGCTAACAGTGCCCAGCAGCCCCGCCCCAACCCCCACCAGAAAACAAGGACACAACTCACATACCCGCTGACACCTGGCTGCCCATCTGCACTGACATCACCCTCCTGCAATGAGTCTGCGCTGCCATCCACTGCACCAGGCCCCAGCCTGCACTACCTTCCCGAGACAGAATCAAAGAAATAAGCCAGCCCTGCCCTGCAACCATGTGTGTGCCAAGGCACAGCTTAGCACAGCAGGAGCCCAAAGTGGGGGAGGGGCAAGGTTAACCAGAGTGGGGTGGCCAGAGGTGCAACCTCATGTATTGGTACCATAGCGGCATCTGAAGGAATAAAAGAGCTAAAGACAGAATGGAAAGAGGGGTGGTGCTTCAAGAGAAGTGCCTGGGCAAAGTCCCAGGGCTATGAACTCCAGGCCGTCACAAGTGGAGCTACATGACAACCAAGCATCCTGGTGTGGCCAGACAAGCATGAGCTCTGCAGCTGTCTCTTCATGGGCTCCTGAGTCCTCCTGCTTCATGATTCTATTAAGCCAGAGGGCCAAGTACTTACTCAGCTCAACTCCTCTTCCCCTGCTCCTTCCTCCCCTCCTGGTCCTGACTCTTCTGCCAGGAACAGGGAACAGAGACAATGTTACCAGCTGGCTCAGGTCCTTCCTCTCTAAGATAGGCATGGCACTTTCTACTAATTTACCATGGATGCACATCCTCAAAGCTCCCACAGACAGCTCTCCATCCTCACGCAGCCTCAGGCACCCCAGGAAAACCCTGCCCCTCAGAAAACAGTGTCCTGAGCAGCCCAAAGCCAAGTTAGCACTATACTGGAGCCCAACTCACCTACCTGTGCAAATGTCAGCCCACAGAATCCAAGGAGCCTGAACATTTAGGCAGCTCCTACAGAGCCTACATTTCAGACAAAGATGATCAGGCAAGAGCTGGGCTATCTCAATGAATGCAGTCTGTGGGGTAGGAGCTCCAAGGGATGAAGTCCAAGCAAGACCCAGGATATAAACAAGATCTTAGAGTTTGTGGGTCCATGTGGGAGTACAGACCAGACCAGCAGCCTTGGTGTTTTAAATCAATTACCCCTAAAAAAAGATTATGAACAACTGGTATGTGAAATCAGACTAAAAACAAACAAATAAATGAAAAAGAATTAAGAGGCAAACAAAACATCATTTATTTTATTTCTTTTTTTT
>NW_012271602.1:0-1516 GCF_000151885.1 Dipodomys ordii
TTTTTTCTTTTTGCTTATGTGGTGCTGAGGAATCGAACCCAGGCCCTCAGGCATGCAAGGCAAGCACTCTACCACTGAGCCACCTTCCCAGCCCCTAAAACACTGGTCTTGAACAAAACAACTCAGGGCCTATACCCAGGACTGGAATAACAACAATAAAAAGAATTACTTAGAAATATAGTTGATAAGATACAAGTAAAACCTGTACCTGAAATTAAAGACATATTGCAGAGGGAAATTTAAAAACACCATCAAAATATTAGAAGATACAAGTTTATATGATTCAAGATTCTTATAAAATAGGCAGCAAACAACACAGTAAGGTATGGGATAAGGAAAGAATGAAAAGTGGAAGTAGGCTGAACCAGAAACAGAGCCTCACATACATGGTCAATAAATTTCTACACAGGGGCCAAGGTAATCGGATAGGGGGAAAAAACAGTCTTTTCGGCAAGTGATACCAGAACAACTGAATAGCCACATATGAGAAGAGCAAATAAACCTCAATTCCTACTTTGTCACATAGTAAAAGTTAATGTAAAACGATCCCCAAACCTCAATGTAAGAGCAAAGCCTTTCACACTTTTACAAGAAACCACAAGGGAAATTGTCTTACCTTGGGTTAGGCAAACATTTTGTAAGATCAGAAGATCAGAAAGATTTGAAAAGGAAAAGACAAGTAATGGATACGGAGAAAATATATGCAAGTTGCCTATAAATAAATGACTTGTAGGCAGAGTTTAGAAACACTCATAATTAATAAAGTAAAATCCCATTAAACAAATGAGAAGAGGCAGGGTGACCCTGAACAGACACTTCACCAAAGAAGATAAGTGAAGTGGAAAATAAGCCTATGAAAAAGATGTTAGAAATTCAAATTAAGACCACAATAAGATACCACTTCACACTTGCCAGAATAGCTACCATGAGTAAGACTGGCGATACTGATTACTGACAAGGATGAGGAGCTTGTAGAAGCCATTGCTGGCAGGTGTGCACAATGTTGCAGCTACTTTGGAAACAGCTTGACTGCTTCTTACAGGTTAATGTTAACTACCAAAGACCCCACTTCTCCAGCTAGGGTTTACCAAGATGAATAAATATGTATAGACTTGTAGGAAAATGTCCACAGAAGTTTTATTTAGCATAACCAAATAGGAATCAATCCATGTCTCCAGCAACAGCTTAATGGGTCCACCAATGATATATACCCATATAGTGGAATAATACTCCACAATGAAAAGGAATGATCGATGGCTTCAAAAATACAACTACATGGATCTCAGAAGCAGCGTTAAATGACAGAAGCCAGAAACTAAAAACTGTGTGCACTGTGTGATTCCATTCACATTAAATTATACCAAAGGCAAATTTTTTTTGGGGGGTCCAGTCCTGGGGCCTAAACTCAGGGCCTGGGCCTGTCCCTCAGCTCTTCAGCTCAAGGCTAGCGCTCTACCACTTGAGCCACAGCGCCACTTCTGGCTTTTTTTTTCTTTTTGCTTATGTGGTGCTGAGG
>NW_012271603.1:0-1093 GCF_000151885.1 Dipodomys ordii
AGCTTTTTCTGCTTATGTGGTGCTGAGGAATCGAACCCAGGGCCTCATGCATGTAAGGCAAGCACTCTACCACTGAGCCACTTTCCCAGCCCCTCCATGACTTCATTTTGAATAATAATCTTAAAAGAGTTTTTAGATTCTAAATATAAAATACAGCATAGGACATTCTGAATTGTCTGGATAAATAAATGTCATCCAAGTATGGTGGTACTGTGCCTGTGACCCCCGCTAGACAAGGGGCCATAGGTAGGAAGAACGGAGGTCTGAAGCTGACTCCAGGAGAAAAAGAGAGACTTTAGCTGAGAAATCATTCAAGCAAAAAAAGTGAAAGGATTGGCTAAAAGTGGTAGAGCAGGTGCCCAGTAAGTACAAGACCCTGAATTCAAACTTTGGCACTGATAAAAAGAAAAAAAAAGGATATATCATTAGTCTCTACATTTAGATAAGGTAAAAAAAAATCAAATATTTCAACTTTGAGTTTTTTAGAACAGCAAGGAAATGAGTTTTTCCCAGTCAGGACCATCTGGATGTTTGCAGGCCTGGGGCAAGAGTGCAGATGTAGGCTCCTGTTCTGTATCACTAAATATTTATCTTTCTTCCCATTGCTGAGGATCAAACACAGGGCCTATCTATCATAGAGTTCTATCCCCAGCTCCTATCTAAATATATAAAAATTATAAACCTAGCTAGCTAACAAGCAAGTGTAAAGCCTTGAAATGGCTGAAAGGTGACTAAGTATGATATCCAACGAAGTATTATTTCTTAAAGCTAGGTAGGTAGTGTGTGTGTGTGCTGGTACTGAGGCTTGCTGCTTTTTAGTGGTCAACTAGAGATCAAGGGCTGGGAAGGTGGCTCAGTGGTAGAGCGCTTGCCTTGCATGCCTGAGGCCCTGGGTTCGATTCCTCAGCACCACATAAGCAAAAAGAAAAAAGCCGGAAGTGGCGCTGTGGCTCAAGTGGTAGAGCGCTAGCCTTGAGCTGAAGAGCTGAGGGACAGCACCCAGGCCCAGAGTTCAGGCCCCACGATCGGACCCAAAAAAACAAACAAACAAAAAAGGTCTAACTCTTATCCATGTACATTTTCCTACTTTAAT
>NW_012271604.1:0-2008 GCF_000151885.1 Dipodomys ordii
TGGGGGTCTGGGAGGTGGCTCAGTGGTAGAAGTGCTTTCCTTGGGTTCGATTCCTCAGCACCTCAGTGGTGCTGTCGCTCCAGTGGTAAAGTGCTAGCCTTGTGCCAAAGCAGCTCAGGGACAGTGCCCAGGCCCTGAGTTCGGGGCCGGGCCCTAGATGCTCATACCTGTAATCGGGTTCAGCTGCTTGGTTTTGAGGTACAGGGGGCCCTTATCGAAGCTGCAACTGCTTCCTCATAGCTGCTGTGGTCAAAAAGGAGCCCAGAGTAAGTTTTTTCCTTGACGGTCGCTGTTCTGTTTGTTGTAACTGATCTGCAACATTTTCGGGAAAAAACAATTCCATTATGGCTGCCATTTCTCAGTGGTAGGTTCCACAGGCCGGCAAAAAATGTTTGAATCTTGTTTAGCCTAATAAGAATGATACCCTCAGTTTAACTTAGGTCAGTACCTCCCACCAAAAAAAAATCAGGATTTTTTGCATGTCATCAGAATAGGGGTTTTGAGAAGTCACTTAATAGATCCAAGAGTCCGTTTGAGGAGCAACTGGAGAATGTTGGACATGGATTGTACGATCAGCTGGACATAAAGTGCTGTGTTTTCAGGAGCAAAGGCCGTTCTGACCTTTGTTTCTGAGGAGGTGAAGGGAACAATAGGATGATGGTGTTCTCTCCTGTCTTAGCTGTGTTTGGTGAAAGTTGGATGGAGGCTGGAGAATGAGGACTGCGGGGGACGTGATAGTGACAAGATACTTCAACAGGGCCAGGTACTGCGGGACCAATGCTGGGACATACATACAGCATGTTTCCAAGGGCTGTGGCTGATAGTGGCCATGGGATCTCCAACTGCATGCGAGAACAACTTGGAGAGACTTTGACAGCTCAGGTCTGCACAATACCTGTAGCTGCCACTCGCCTTTCCTATAATGTATTCATACCTGAGTTCAAGAGTGATCCTGCAGCTTTCATGTATGTAGGTGGGTCTGCCAGTCACTCTTCATTTTGTTTTCGTGCTTACCTTTGTTCTGCAGGTTTTCCCCTGAGATTCCTTACAATGTTTGTCATGGAAAACTTCAAGGGTGCTCACCTGTGTTTGAAGATGTTTAAGGTAAAATCTTAATGCTTTTAACAGCTTGACCCTCTTCCCTTTCCCATCGGATCTGAATGCTGGTCTTGGTGGTCGTAAAGGAGGGAAAGTGATAGTGAAGCACGCTCATACTGCCTTGCAGTCTGGCATAGCATGTGAGCTTGTTTCAAACAGGATTGAGTGATCATTAAGTGGGGGCTGCTCTGAGAATGAAATGTGAACCTCTGGGCAGTCAGTGTAGTAATTACTGAATTAGTACATTTCGGAAGTTTTAATTAAAGTGTCTTTTTTTTTAGATCTAACTAGCAAAACAACATTCTGATTATGTACAGAGTTGGGTAAGTTAATGACTTTAGAACCCTTTCCTTAAGCGGTAGAGCAAATATAGTTAGGTTTTTAGAAGGTCATTTTATAATTTTTTTTTTTCGGGTCCGGTCATGGCACCTGACTCTGGGCCTGGGCGCTGTCCCTCAGCTCAAGGCTAGCGCTCGAGCCACAATGCCACTTCCGGCTTTTTTCTCTTTGCTTATGTGGTGCTGAGGAATCGAACCCAGGGCCTCAGGCATGCAAGGCAAGCACTCTACCACTGAGCCACCTTCCCAGCCCCTCATTTTATAATTTTGATGGGTGTTTGCAGCTTAACTTGGGCTGTTACACTGCACACCGTCGAGCCATGTGTGCCCACTGTGGACCAAGCTCTCAGTGCTGTGCAGTGGGTAGCTTATGACACATCTGACATGAACTCCCCGTCCATAACAGGATAAGAAACAGAAACAAGTATCTTAAAGTTATTTAGGCTTACTGGTCCAGGATGAAACCTAATCTGAGTGGACATCTATGGATGAGAAATGCGGATATGGGACTGAGACCAGCTTTTAGGTGTCTGCTTTGGTGGGGGAATAGTAAGGCAGAACTAACTCACTGG
>NW_012271605.1:0-1362 GCF_000151885.1 Dipodomys ordii
TCTTCTTCTTCTTCTTCTTCACCTCCTCCTCCTCCTCCTCTCCTCCTACTCCTCCTCTTCTCCTTCTTCTTCTCCTCCTTCCTCCTCCTCCACCTCCTCCTCCCTCTTCTTCTTCCTCTGCATTTCTATATACAAGGTCCTGCCTCGTTTGACAGAATTTCCCAATCTTCATTTCCAGAATTTCACCTGCATGGCCAGCACAGAGACAGCGGTGGGAACATGTACCACAGCGTACCTCCAGTGTCCCCGCTTCTCTCGGTCCCTTCAGGCTCTGCTTACATTCAGGGGGCTTTCTGCTTCCTAGTACTAGGAGACCATTCAATAGATTCTTGGACATTTCTGCCTCAGTCCTGGAACCGTCTTTAAACAACCAATTCTATTCTCTAGCAATAGGAGCTGACACTTGGGCACCACAATCTGTGTGTGTGGGGGGATACTCATGGTTAGTGTGTGGCTTAGTTCCCAGGCCTTTCCCTTGGTCAGAGAGGGGGAGGCTTAAAAAACGCTGCAGCATTACACCTGAACCTCACTGAGGCTGAGAATGCCCACATCCTTCCTTCTGCCAGATGCCTTCTTGGAAAACCAGTGGTGTGACTGGAAGTCCCGATTGCTGAGGACACGATGCTGTGTGTTCCAAGGTGACACTGAAGGCCTGGGAACCAGGAGACCACGACAGGTGAGATGTATGTTCTAGCTCCAGCAGACAGGCAGAGAGCAAATGCATCTTTCTCCCTATTTTTTTTTTTTGTGGGTAATGGGGCTTGAACTCTGGGCCTGGGCGCTGTCCCTGAGCTCTTCAGCTCAAGGTGAGCACTCTACCATTTGAGCCACAGCGCCACTTCCAGTTTTCTGATGGTTCATTGGAGATGAGTTTCATATTTTCCTGCCCAGGCTGGCATTGAACCGTGATCCTCAGAGCTCAGCCTCCTGAGTAGTTAGGATGACAGGTGTGAGCCACGGGTGCCTGGCCTCCGCATTCTTGTTCTACTCATACCTTGAGGAATTGATGCTGCCCATCATATTAGAGAGACCCAAGGGCTTTACTCAGGTCACCAGTCCCAGTACTGTCCTCTTCTGGCTGCACCTTGCAGACACTGGAAGTGACGCTCACCGGGCTCCTGGGCATCTCATTGTCCAGTTGGGTTGACACACAACATTAACTGCGAAGGTGAAATCAGGTGTTCTAGGGCTGGGCACCTGGGTTTTGGGATTGCAAAGAATGGGACGTTTCTACCACTACTTCCTCCTCCTCCTCCCCCTCCCCCTCCTCCTCTTCCCCCTCCCTTTCCTCCTCCTCCTCCCTCCCTCCACCTTGGCCTCCCCTTTCTCCATACTAAGCTTTGAACTCTTGTTTGGCTTTTT
>NW_012271606.1:0-1167 GCF_000151885.1 Dipodomys ordii
TGGCTCAAGTGGTAGAGCACTCTCCTTGAGCTGAACAGTTGAGGGACAGTGCCCAGGCCCAGAGTTCAAGCCCCACAACCAAAAAAAAAAAAAGACTCCTATCTCCAATTAACCACAAGAAAATGAATTGGAGCTGTGGCTTAAAGTGATAGACTGCCAGCCTTGAGCGAAAAAGCTCCGGGACAGCTCCCAGAACCTGAATTCAAACCCCACGACGACGACCACCACCACCAATAGACAGACAGACAGACACATATATATATATATATATATATATATATATATATATATATATATATATACACTATAATACTATAAACTCCTCTCTTTTTTGTAGTGCTGTGGATCAAATCAGGGCCTTATACATGCTAGTTAAGTCTTCTACCACTGAGCTATACCATAATCTCTTAATTCCCACCACAACTGTATAGACTATTATCATTCCCATTTATGGATAAGGAAACTGAGGCCAAGAAAGGCAGTATTAGTTTCCTTGGCTGCTACAACAACATATCACAAACTTAATGGCCTGCAACAACATGGATTTACCATCTTGTAATTATTAAAGTCGGAAATCCTGGAATAAGAATGTGGTCAGGGCTGTGTTTCTTCTGTAAGCTGTTGGAGACAATCCATTTTCTTGCCCTTTTCACCTTCTAGAAGCTTCTCTTGTCTCCTGGTACCTTCTTCCATCTGAAGGCAGCAATGTAGGATCTTTCAATGCTTCTTCTCCTAGCTCTATCCCTGTCCCTCCTCCTCTGACTGATTCTATCTGCCTCTTAGAAGAACCCTTGGATTAAGTATTAAGATGTGGACATCTCTGGGACCACAGAAGCTAAGTGACTTACCCAAGGTCACACTGTAGGGATGTGAAGAAGGCCTTCTAGTCAGTCTGCCTCATGCCAAGCCACCCTTCTTTGATAAAATTTTTTACTGAAGGGGTGAGATGGTGAAGAAATAGTGCAGCAGGGAAACATCTTGCACTTCTCTCCTAGGCTTAGACCCCAGGCCTTTCCACTCTGTTCCCACAAACAGGTGTCCAGGAGAGCCTGAAAGAAGTTGAATGAGGGGCTGGGAAGGTGGCTCAGTGGTAGAGTGCTTGCTTTGCATGCCTGAGGCCCTGGGTTGGATTCCTCAGCACCACATAAGCAAAAAGAAAAAAGCCGG
>NW_012271607.1:0-2512 GCF_000151885.1 Dipodomys ordii
AACAAAGGAGGAGGCTGCAATGCTGGGTAAGAAATGTACGCATTATCCTGCCCATGTAATTGTAACCCCTCTGTACAGTATGTTCACAAATAAAGTAAAATAAATTAAAAAAAATCTGTGCTGTATGTTGACCCCTCTGCTCTTATATTGTTTGCTTTCATGATTGCTTTTATTATTTTCTTAGAAGCAACATTTGATTTCAGAAGAATGAATTAGGTTTCTTCCCTATGTATTGATATTAGATATGTTTATACCTTCATTATTTTAATATATCAGAATATATACTTTATAGTATAATGAGATAACTCACAAAGAGGAGGAATCATCACTGTATTGTTGAAATGCTATTATCTATCACACTGATGAACCAACATTTGTGGAATGAATATAAAGTAATTGCATTTTATAGAGCATATATGCCCACAAGTATTTGAAAACAATATACTCATCTTTTGTGAGAATGTTAGATTAAGCAAAGATTTAAAGCTGGAGTGTTAGAAATAGTTATTTGTGTTGTTTTTCCTTTGGTGAGATTTTTGTATCTGTTTTCTCTCTTATTTCATTTGTCAATACTGGGAGTTGTATTAAAGGTGTTGTGCTTTCATAGCTTCCTTGCTAGGCTGTTTCTCTACCAATGAGCTATGATTTAACCCTAGCATTGTCCTGGTTATTTTTGAGATGGAGTTTTAAGAATTTTCTGCCTGGGTTACCCTGAAAGGTTAAACCTCCATTTCAACCTTGTAGGTAGTTAGGATTATGGAAATGAGCCACTGATTGCATCCAACTAGAAATGTTTTAAACAAGTCAATACTAACTTTTTATAAAAGCAGATCATTCACAAAGTAAATATTATTAATAAGACACTACATGTTTTATTAGATTTATTCTGAATTATCATTTTTGCCTTTTGATATCTACTTAATCTAGCATGTCAGAGCTGATTAATACTTTAATGATTTCAAAGATGTAAAACTACTTAGTGACAGTTAACAGCTTAATTTTATATTAGATGTGCTTTTCTGTACAATATTCATGCTTCAAAAATTTATACCGCATTTTAGTTTTGCATAGCACAATCATTATCTGAATATTGCCAGCTGAAAAATCTGTCTGCTTGCTTAGCAAACTTAGTTTCAATTTGTGATGTCGAAGATGCATCGAGAAGAGAAAAGCAATCAAGAGGAACTGGAGCAGAAAAAGTAGAATCTGATTTAGGATTTAAAAAGACCTTTTAGAAGCAGGGCACTAGTGGTTCATACCTGTGATTCTAGCCACTCAGGAAGCTGAGATCTAAGGATCATGGTTGAAAGCAAGCCTGAGCAGGAAGTTCCATATAACATCTCCAATTAACTGCCAGAAAATAAGCTAAAAGTGGAGGTGTGACTCCAGTGATTGAGCTCTGGCCTTGAACAAAACACTCAGGGACAGCACCCAGGCTTTGAGTTCATGCCACAGGACCTGCACCAAAAACACAAAAGGATCATTTTGACTACTATTCATTTGCATATCCAGGTTTATTTTGTTCTCTCCTCAGGAGGTTGCTGGAGGCTGCCCCATAGAAGTGGTATTAACTGTCTTCTTTCCTGGCTTTCCGATGAACACGTGCAATAGCAGTAGGCCACCTACCTATTGAGTTCAGCCTCATGATCTCCCTCTCAATCTGCTACAGCTCATTATCTACCCATAGACTTTGATTCAGTTCCCTTTAGTAGCTTCATAATTCAATTCTAAGCCTTGATATTTTACTTTCAGTAACATAAGATATCAGCAGGAGTCACATGTCATGCCTGTAAGAAAATCTGAAGTGTGAGAGATGTTCTTGCCCCCCTTGGCTAACCTATGTAAGCTGGGTGTGATGGATAACGTTGTTGTTTTTTTCCTTGTTAATCTTGCTTAGCACAGCTAAGAAAATTCTGTGTTTCCACAAAGTTGCCACAAGCATCAGTTCTTGAGGTCAAAATGATAGATTAATGACATCCAGTGTTTTTGTGTCTCTACAACTCAGGTTCGTGGCTCAGGCAGAGGGAAAAGAGGAAAGGACAAGGGCAGGTCATAGTCATGAGTTGGAGGACCCAGATGAAATGCAGTCACACCGGATTTTAGATTCACCAAAAAAGTAAATCCAGACATAGACCTCTGAGCAAAACAGTATGCAAGGGGGAAATCTACCTTATTGGAGCAATTGGCAGAAGAGAAAAGGCAAGCTTAGGAAGACTCACTGGTACACACTCGTTGGAATTCTCCAAATAAAATAGAAACTAGAAGTTCTACACACCAAGGAGCAAGCAAGCAGACACGAAGTGAAAGAGCCTCTTCAATTTCATTGATCACTTTTTACTGAGTGCAGGGAGTCATCATAGTAGAAAAAATGATAAAGCCTCTTGACCGAGGAGAACACTTTGCTGAAGAGAACAGTAGACCCTGGTTGCGCCTCTCCTTTCCTCTTTCCTCTCTCCTCCTCTCCCTTTCTCTCCTTTTCTTCTTTCTTTTCTTTTTAATTTCTTTTTTTTTT
>NW_012271608.1:0-1979 GCF_000151885.1 Dipodomys ordii
AAAAAAAAAAGGAAGCATATTTTAGTCAGGTACTGGTGGCTCACACCTATAATCCTAGCTACTCAGGAGGCTGAGATCTGAGAATCACGGTTCAAAGCCAGCTCGGGCAGGAAAGTCCATGAGACTCCTCTCTTCAGTAAACCACTAAAAAAACGGAAGTGGCGCTGTAGCTCAAGTGGTAGAGTGCTCGCCTTGAGCCCAAGAGCTGAGGGACAGCGCTTAGGCCCAGAGTTTAAGCCCCACAACCGAACAACAACAAAAAAGAACAAGATTAGATTTTTTTCATACTATATCCAGAAAATATAGCTTCTGTTTTTAGGATTTATTTATACTTCACTTTTTGGCTTTTGGATATTTGAGCTATTCTCTGTTCTACATGCCAATAAGCTACCTTGTTCTTATTAATAATAAGAAACATTTGGATTCGGGTGTTGGTGGCTCACACCTGTAATCCTAGCTACTCTAGAGGCTGAGATCTGAGGTTTGAGGTTCAAAGTCAGCCCCGGCAGGAAAGTCCATGAGGCTCTTATCTCCAAGTAACCACCAGAAAACCAGAAGTGGCACTGTGGCTCAAGTGGTTTAGTGCTCACCTTGAGCTGAAATGCTGAGGGACAGTGCCCAGGCCCAGAGTTCAAGCCCCACAACCGCTGACAAAAATTAAAAAAAAAAAGGAAAGTTATGGTAGATGTTAATTATTGACACACAAGCCTGATGAAAGTAGGTTTTTGAATATTTCCTATTGTAGTTAGAAATCTATATTTTCTTTTTTTTTGGGGGGGGAGGGAGGGCAATCCTGGGACTTGAACTCAGGACCTACTCATTATCCCTGAGGTTTTTTTGCTCAAGGCTAGCACTCTTCCCCTTGAGCCATGGTACCACTTCTGGCTTTTTTTGTTTATGTGGTACTGAGGAATTGAACCCAGGGCCACATTCCCAGCCCTGATATGGTGTTTTTGTTTTGATTTTTGTTTTGTTTTTGTTGGTCGTGGGACTTGAACTCTGGGCTTGGATGCTGTCCCTCAACTCTTCACCTCAAGGCTAATGCTCTGCCACTTGAGCTACAACACTACTTCAGATTTTCTGGTGGTTAATTGGAGATAAGTGTCTCACAGATTTTCCTGCTTGGTCTGCCTTTGAATCATGATCTTCAGATCTCAGCCTCCTGAGTAGCTAGGATTACAGGCATGAACTACTAGAGCCCAGCGGGTGTTTTCTTATTTAAAGATAATTTTTATATCCGGGCTTTTCTTCAGTTTGCAGGACTTCAAGCTCATAGATAGCCCTGGGATAGTTATCAAGACCCTAACTCAAGAACAAATTGGAAGGCCAGGTGCTTGTTAACCAGCTACTTGAGAGGAAGAGATGAAGAGGATTCTGAGGCCAGGTGGAGGGGAGGTTCTGAGTGAGGGAGGCAGATTTGGCTTAACAAAAAAAAGCTAGATGTTGTGGGGTGTTCATGTCATCCCAGCTGGTGGGAGGCAAGCGTAGGACGATCCCTGTCTAGGCTGGCCAGTCCCAAAACTCCCCAAGACCCTACCTGGAAAATAAAGTGCAAAGGGCAGGGAGGAAAAAAAAAAGGGCAGGGAGGGTGGCTCAAATGGTCTAGCTCTTGAGGCCTGAGATTAAGACAAATAAAGAAACCATAGTTGTAATCCCAGTGTGGTGGTTTAGGTCTATAATCCCAGTACTTGGAAGGATGAGGCAGAAGGTTGGGTTTTTCAGTCTGGGCTACATCGTGAGGTGCTGTCTTGAAACAAAACAGCTGTATTCAACATATCGTTTTGGGCTCTGCTTTAAACATGGTTTTGGAATCATTGGTGAGCAGCTGTGGTAGAAAGGCTGATGGCTTTGTAACAGTTGCTTAATAAATTTGGTTTGGAATTTTTTTTTTTTGGGTCCGGTCGTGGGGCCTGAACTCTGGGCCTGGGCGCTGTCCCTCAGCTCTTCAGCTCAAGGCTAGCGCTCTACCACTTGAGCCA
>NW_012271609.1:0-2200 GCF_000151885.1 Dipodomys ordii
AAGGAAGGAAGGAAGGAAGAAAGGAAGGAAAAAGAGAGAGACAAAGAGAGAAAGAAAGAAAGAAAGAAAGAAAGAAAGAAAGAAAGAAAGAAAGAAAGAAAGAAAGAAAGAAAGAAAAAGAAAAGAGCAAGTTGTTTATCAATAAATCTGACTGGATTATTACATCAAGAATTTTTGGCAATGTCACTATAAAATATTTTAGATTGGCATGGGTAAAACAGAAGGAAAACCTGTTCTGAACAGGGTATTTGCATCCCCTCCAAATATAAGCTCTCATAACACAGCAACTTGCCTCAACAGGAGGTGAGAGGATGATTGAAGGGGGCTAGAGAAATATATGTAGTTGTGTCTGTGGGCTATGTCAGTCAGTTGCTCAGAGGAGTCCTCTCTGAGCAATGTAAGATGCAACTCTATGCCTGTGAGGGGGAATATAGCTTGGTTTACTGGATTGTCACCCCCAATGGCATCCCTTGCATTCCCAACACCTGGCAATGAATGATATTAAAGAAATCAGGCTAAATTTATCTTCTAACATTTCTTTCAGCCAATTCTCCCAGTTCATTTATCTTCAGAATTTTTAGATTAGTTCATCTGCTTGTAAAACACACCGCATGAAACTTCATACCATGGCTGTTTATATTCCTTGGTTTAAATGCTATTTTTTTCTCAGGGCTCCTTTCAATGTCCAAATACCTTTTCCTATTCTATATTTTATTTTGTATATATTGTCTATATTAAACTTCAAATGAGCAAGACAATTTCTATTTTTTTACTTATTCTGAAAAGACTTCCTGCCAGGTAACGTTTTAAAAATATTTTTTAATCAACATTTGCTAAAGAAGTTATACAGTGATTTTGAAAGACAAATACAATTAAATAATAGACAAAAATGAGAAGATGGAAAATTTTTTTCAACATTTACTGCATTAAATAATAAAAGATAAGGGCCAAAAAGTGAGTATGTAACCCTCAAGTATGTGTCTATGTTTTTTATTGCCAGTACCAAAGTTTGAACTTAGGACTCAAGCCCTCACACTTAAGACGCTTGCTTGCTTAGCAAGTGCATTTCTACTTAAGCAATGCCTCCAAACCAGTGTTTCACTGGTTAATCTGAAGATGGACCTTTAGAGACTTTTACTGAGTAGCTAATACTAGGTCTGAGCCACATACCTCTTAACTTTTGAGTGACTTTTTTTGAGACAAAACTTGAACTTGTTATATTCTGCCTCAATATATCAAGTACTTAAATTTACCTATGTGTCCCTTTACTGAAATTTTTTAGTAATAAATTTAAATGACGCTACTTCAAAATAGCTTAAAATTGATTGTGATGAACTGCCAAGAGACCCTCTATAGTAACACCCAAAGTGTCTTAAGTTTTTACTGAGTCTTGCCAGTTACTTCCATTTTTTCCAAATGCTACCTAAAAATTCACACCAAAACTTGTAAAGTGTTTTACATTGCAAGTGATTATTCTTTGTTTTATATGTGCACCTGTTTTCAGCTTCTGCATGTGTTTAATTCAAAAGTAAAAAAAACAAAAGGAAAAGAAAACTTAAATGAAAAATTGGCATCTGAAAAAAATCTGGTGTTTTGGGGGGGGGAGTTAGTGAATGCAAATGTAACAAGACTAATTTGTTCTAAAGAATGGATATAAAACCTTTCAAAAAATAAGACTAGCGTTATAACAAATGTTTAATGTTGGACAAAGTTTGATGTTTACACTAATGCAGAATTATTTTATTATTATATTATAAGCTCCACAGACATTTTTATATTATTGTATCCAAACTTCAATACGCTAATATCATTACTGTAATTCTACATGACAGAGAATTATGCACAAACAGCATCTAAAATAATATTTACATATTGGAAAATGGTTTTAAAAGCACAAGATGCTGGGCACTAGAGACTAACCTGTAATACTAGTTACTCAGAAACCTGAGAGTTGAGGATCAAGGTTTGAATCCAGTCATGGATTGGATGACACTTTTGTTTCTAATTAACTAACAAAAATCTGAAGTGGAGCTGAAGTCAGGAATAAAACACCTTGGGTCTGGGTTCAAGACCTAGTACCAGGGGAAAAAAAGAAAACAAACAAACAAGAAAATAAAACCACGAGATGCCACTAAATATTGTGTGTGTTCAAATGCATGCTTGCTTTAAAATAACATGTTGGCATGCTTTACAATAATAT
>NW_012271610.1:0-2480 GCF_000151885.1 Dipodomys ordii
GGGGGTGAGGCGGGGGGGAGACCGAGGGTGAGGAGGGGGTCTGGGGGAGAGGGAGAGAGGGAGGGAGGGAGGGAGGGAAAGAAGAAGGGTGGGAGAGGGGGATAGAGGAGGAGGGCAGAGGGAAAGGGGAGAGTGCACCACTTCATAAATTGGCATGCCATCCTTGTGCAATGGCCATGCTAATCTCTGTATTGTTCCAATGTTAAGATATGTGCTGTTGAACTGAGCACTGATGTTGCATTTTCTTACATATGTAATCAACAAAATACTTTATAAAATGACTAAAATTACTTGGAATAATTAGGGATTTCTGCTGTAGGAATGACAGATCAAGAAGCAGCTATTCTAAAGACAAAGAAGAGAGGGAAAATAGGTATATAAATGGATATAAAGACTGATTCTGGGTCAATAAAGGCAATGTTAATCAATTGACCCAAAGTAAATGACCTCTTGAGTTTTTCTGCTAAAAGAGGTAATAAATTCCCTTTTACTGTTTCCATTGGCTTCAGTTCTAATTTGTTACATGAAATTTAAAATATTTTGGTTGATACACAGAAAATGGAAGTTTATTAGATGTAATTAAATAGTGTTGACCATGTTGGGCACTGGTGGCTCACAACTGAATCCTAGCTACTCAGAAGGCTGAAATATGAGGGTTATAGTTTAAAGCCAGGTTTGGGTAGAAAGTCTGTGGGACTCTTATCTCCAATTAACCACCAGAAAACCAGAAGTGGAGCTGTGACTCAAAGTGGTAGAACACTAGCCTTGAGCAAAAAAGCTCAGGGATAGCACCCATGCCCTGAGTTCATGCCCCATGACTGCCCCCCACCCCCACCCCAAATAGTGTTCACTTACAACACGAATGTCAAACACAGCAATTAAATATATTTATATATATCTATGTACATATATCTTCCACAAGTCTTGTGCTTTTATATATAAGGTGCATTTTAAAGCCCTTATAAATTATACTGCCTTTTCTCCTAAAAATAAGTTTTACTTTAAATAAATGTTAAATACATTATTTTACACTTAAACTGGAAGAAAAAAGCAAAGTAATAACCAAATTTAACTGATTCTAGGCTGGTCTCCCATCCTGTTGATGGACACCCCTTACCTAGGCTAGGTCTAGTCAAAAAGACTTTGGTGGCAAGTCAGATGTCCTATTACTTCACTAAGGAGGGAAGATACCCTTCTCTCTTGAGTTGTTGGCTGGATAAGGTTAGACACCATGATTTTTTTTTTTTTTTTTTAAATCAAAGGCTCCTAAAGTGGCTCAGCTGCTGTTGCTGCCTTATCCCATTAGCCAGGGTTGTCCCAGTGGTGATATTCTCTTAAGGCAGTGGATTCTGCAGAGGGAAGGCTGAGCAGCTTCTGGCTAGATACAGCCATCTATGACTGTGGGGCCCGGGGATTGGCTAATACATCATGATATTGCTTTGTTTCAGACTAGACATTGCCAAGTACCTATTTCTTAACCTGTGCTTAAAGGAGACTCTTCAAGACTAACAACACATCACTTTTCAAGTAACTGCATATTCTCCATATTCTGGATCCTTGATTCTAGTACCATTGTAAGAAAAGTTCTACTTGAATGCCTTCACTATTTTTTTTTGGTTGGTTGTGGGGCTTGAACACAGGGCCTGAGTGCTGTCCCTGAGCTATTTGCAAGGCTAGTGTTCCACCATTTTGAGCCACAACTCCACTTCTGTGTTTTGAGTGGTTAATTGGAGAGAAGTGTCTCATGGGGACTTTTCTGACTGAGCTGGCTTTGAACTGCAATCCTCGTATCTCAGCTGCCTCTGTAGCTAGGATTACAGATGTGAACCACTGGTGCCTAGCTCACTAGTTTCTTTTTATTGTAATCATTTGTGATATCTTGGAAAGTAGTAAAGAACTTCCTCACATTTCTCTGAATTGTTATATGGATGTAATCTTCAACAAAGGAGGTCAAGGTAGTTATAGATAATAAATATAAAATAAAATTCAGCCTACAGAAGGCAGCTGTTGGAAAAGGTAGGGTAGGGAAATGGAGTATTGGAAATAGAAGGGGGTCAAGGAGAAAGTGGAGTCCTAAGCAACTTCGGTGACTGAGGTTATAGTTTTTAACATTCAATTTTTTTTTTTTTTTTTGCTTATGGGTGCTGAGGAATCGAACCCAGGGCCTCAAGCATGCAAGGCAAGTGCTTTACCACTAAGCCACCTTCCCAGCCCTAACATTCAATTCTTAACGTGTATATACTATATGTTAAGTCTCCTTGAAGTTGTTTTCCTCATTTTTTTTTTTTCCCCGGTGGGTTGTGGGGCCTGAACTCTGGGCCTGGGTACTGTCCCTCAGCTCTTCAGCTCAAGGCTAGCGCTCTACCACTCGAACAGTGCCACTTCAGGCTTTTTTTTTTCTTTCTGCTTATGTGGTGCTGAGGAATCGAACCCAGGGCCTCATGCATGCAAGGCAAGCGCTCTACCACTGAGCCACCTTC
>NW_012271611.1:0-5939 GCF_000151885.1 Dipodomys ordii
CCAAAAAAAAAAAAAAAGAAAGGAGATAACAATACTCCAATGCTCGATAGAAAATGTACTCATTACCTTACTCATGTAACTGTAACCCCTCTGTACAGTAGCTTTACAATAAAAAAAATATATATTTAAAAAAAAAAGCCGGGCGCTGGTGGCTCATGCCTATAATCCTAGCTCCTCAGGAGGCTGAGATCTGAGGATCGCGGTTCAAAGCCAGCCCAGGCAGGAAAGTCCGTGACACTCTTATCTCCAATAAACCACTAGAAAACTGGAAGTGGTGCTGTGGCTCAGGTGGTAGAGCGCTAGTCTTGAGCTGAAGAGCTGAGAGACAGCATCTAGGCCCAGAGTTCAAGCCCAACGACTGGAAAAAAGAAAGAAACCGCCCAGGGAATTCACTCTGCCACCTCCTAGGAAGCATGCCCAGGCCCCCACGGAGACAGACAGCAGCCCTGCAGGTCTTACGGGCAACTGGGTGGCTTTGCACCTCTCTCTGGTGGCATTAATCCATGTTCACCTGCCGGGCTGAGCTGCAGGGCTGGTGCTGTGTGAGAGAGCTCGGCCGGTCAGGAAGGCTCAGATGCCTCCCGCCCCTGCCCAATTCTCCCCCTGTGCTCCCGCCTCGCTTCCTGAGTGTTAAGTAAGCATGATGAGGCTCAGCTCCACACAGCAACACTAAGAAAGGCTAAGAACAAAAAACTTAAAAAAAAAAAAAAACCCTCCTTGCAATTACGCAAAGCCACGGGAGGACTCTGTCATTCGGGGAGGTCAAGCAAGGAGGGTGTTAGCCTCCCACACCAGGCCGCGTCCTCCCCTCCTACCTCCATTACAGGGTCACACTGTGGAGCCCAGGCTGGCCTGGAATGCGCAGCCCACCTGCCTCAGCCCCTGGAGTTCTGGGGTGTCAGGTGTGTGCCCCTCCAGATTCAAGGGCTAACTGCCTCCCTGAGTCAGAGCTCACTTCTAAAACAGTGACACAGGTGACCATCCCCATCACCCCAAAGCTATGCAGGAGGAAAGAGGCCCTCACAAGCAAACATCTCCTCCATGATGAAAGGAACGTGAGAGCCACACGGCCTGACTTCCTTTCATTCCTGCTGATATCACAAAAACAGGACGCTTCTCCAGTGCCAGGCCTGTGACATGAAGGATCTTGCAAGGTGTTGGGTCACATGGGGAAGCCAGGCCCCGGTTCAGGTAAGCCAGGCCAGGTGATGGAGGCCTAGGGTAGGGCAGGGGCCCAGGACCACAGGCCTGCTGCCACTAAACGTCTTCTCCAGACAGGACACTGAGGAGGCAGGGCTGAAGGGTGAAGGGAAGGGATTTTGGGAGCAAGACCCAGGATAGGAGGGGACTAGGCTCCCTCAGAGGGACAGCCAGGACCAGTGGCAAAGAATAGAGAAAGGGAGCCTGCAGAGAGATGGAAGAAACCTGGCTTCCACAAGGCAGCCTTAGTTTAAGGTGGCCCAGGGGACAAGAGTGAAGAAGAAAGCCCAGCAGTGTGGAAGGGACATGGAGGATGGGGACTTGGAGGCCCCAGGTCATGGAGGCCTGGCCAAGCCCAGCTGGGTGCTACGTTAGTAATCGTATAGGGAGGAAGCCTCCCCCTAAGGCTGCAGGAAGCAGATTGGGAGCAGCTCCCAGCTTCAGGGTGAAAGTCATGTCCTCCAGCCCCCCTCTGCAGAGTCCTACTTCCCACCTCCGCAGGCCCTCGTGGTGGGCCACCTCAAGGCTCAAGGAGATGGGCAGCATGGATGGGCAGCAGATGGCCAGCATGGAGTTTCCAGGCCAGCCTGGGCTCCACAGTCTCCACACACACAACCAGAAAGGCTACAGGTAGGAGGAAAATGCAATGAAGATGCTGCAGTCACTATGGATCTCGGCCTTGTGCCCGGCTCATGGGTCTGGGCAGCCTCTCGCATGCAGGGAAGAGGTGGCACTGCCTGAATGCTACGATACCACTAGCGACTCTGCCCTGCACCACTGGGGACCCAGTCAGACATCACAGGCTCCATCCACCTCGGCCTACTTCTCTTCACCAGCACAGGAGAGATGGACACCCAGCCCTCCCCGGCTGGCACTGGGGCACCGGCACAGGGAGCCACTGCACACCAGGCAGGGCCACACACCTTCTGACTCCCTTCCCCACACAGACAGCCCACCAGGCCAGGAGTGGAATCCAGGGACTGTTAGGGCTGTGAGGTTTCAAAGGAGTTGGAGTGGTGGGGCTGGAAGTGTACAGGGTCCCAGCCTGAGGAGGAAATGCTGCCCCAAAGTGTCAGAAGTCACTTCTGCAAGGAGATGCCAGCATGTGGGGGAGAAAAAGGGCAGGGAGGGAGGGGGGAGGGGAAGCGGGAGGGGGTATGGGGGGAGGGGGCAGAAGCACTGGGCTCAGTGCTTGGCAAGGGGAAGTGTCCAGGTAGAGGGCTGGGTGTAGCTGATTCGTACTAGTGGGAGCCTGGGCTCCAGTGGAAGCCACCACACTGCCTGTGGGGGTGTGGTTTCCTAGTGCAGCAAGCACAGGATGCCCCCGCCACCCCCGGCCCAGCCGTTACCCATGGCTGCCCCCCAACCTGACACCTGGGCTCCACAACTGAGGGAAAGGAGACCGAGGAGGGATCTGAACCCAGGCCTCTGCCCCGAAGCCCTTCCTCCCCATCATCACGAGGTTTCTGCAGAATAGCTGGGAAGGTGGCCCCCCACTGTGATGGAGGAGGCCACTCAGTCGCAGCCCCTCCCTCAGACCACCTGAGGGACCATCAGTAGGACAACACTGTGCAGGACACACAGCCTCTCCCAGGCCCGGGACTGACAGGCCCCAGTCATCTCTGCCCCTCCACAAGTGAGGTAAGGCAGGCGCAGAGCCAGGAGGGGGCCCCAGTCCAGCTCACCAGAGAAGAGGGGTGGGGGATGGCCCACGGGGGAACTCAGGGAGGAGATGGCAGGTGGTGAAATGCCAGGGGCTTTGTGAGCGAGCATCCCCAGCCCAGTGCCCAGAAGATGGGTGGAGAGCCCACTCACTGCCTAGCCACCCCACCCAGCAAGAACACCGAGCTCCTCACAGGAGACGCCAGTCTACCCACGGGCCACAAGGAGTGGTGTCTTGGGGACGCCTCCCCACTAAAAGAGTCCTAGGCTGATCCCCTACGGCGAGGACCACAGAGTTACCTCCCTCTACCCACCTGCCCACAGGAGTGGGAGCTGTGCCTGCTCCTTGTAAAGGAATCTCACCAGCTACGAGTAAACAAACAAGACCCAGGGACTGGCTAACCAGAAGAGGGAAGAAAGGACAAGCAAATGTGGCCTGGTCCACAGCAAGTGCCCCGGTGAGGCCACTGTCACGACAGGCTTGTGGCTAGCCTGGGTGGAAAGCTACGATTACATGAAGGAGGAAACCACCTCCATAGCGCATACCCATGCCCCCACACACACACATCCCCAGCTGCACCATTTTAATAAACACAAAATCTGGGCTGCAGCCTATTGGGGACACGGGGCAAGGAAGGGAGGAAACACATAATAGGCACAATCCACTGGAAGGTCCTAGCTGAGGGTTTATGGAAGGGCCCATGGTATTCACAACATGCCACCATCTTGTAACCAAAATGTGTAGCATAAAATCTCTTAAATAACCTGTTTTGCAATGATCTTATAAAGTCTAGACAAAATGCAGGAACAGAGGTTTTTGTGATAAACTGGCCAGCAAGTGGAATGGAACACTTAGAACAAGAGAGGTAAACTGAGGCATTACACACAGGATGGGTAAAAGAGAGAGATCAGATGAGGGGTGCATCTCAGAGGTAAACTCTCGCCCAGTCAGCACAGCAAAAGACCCTGGGGTCCACTCCCAGAACTGAAAAAATAGTTAACAGCAAGATTGGGAGGCTAAAAGATGTCTGCAGAAAATATATCAGAGTCAGCCAGGCATGGTGGTATACACCTAGAATCCCAGCTACTCAGGAAGTGGGGATCGGAGAATCAGAGGATGACAGCCCAGGCAGGAAAGTCCGTGAGACTCATAACTACTCATAACTGGGAGAGCACCAGCCTTGGGTAGAACAGCTCAGGGGCAGCACCCAGGCCCTGAGTTCAAGCCCCGGGACTGGTACCAAATAAACACATACATTTGAAAATGAAATAGAAAAAAAAAAAAAAGAAAACAGAAAAATGAGCAGGCCAGTCCACACTTCACTAACATGGGTTCTGGGGACAGAGACGGGGTCAGGGCCTGAGCAGTTCCTACATGTAGTCCCAGCAACCTAGAGGGACAAAAGGCCCCGGTGAGCCAGGCCCTGGTAGCTCACACCTGTAATCCTAGCTACTCAGGAAGTCCATGAGACTCTTATCTCCAATAAACCACTAGAAAACCAGAAGTGGTGCTGTGGCTCAAGTGGTACAGTGCTCACCTTGAGCTGAAGAGCTGAGGGACAGCGCCCAGGCCCAGAGTTCAAGCCCCATGACTGACAAAAAAAAAAAAAAAAAGGCCTGGGCAGGCGTTAGCGTCGAGGAAAAAGAGAAGAGGAAAGGCCATCAGCCAAGCGCCTGGACTCGGGGGTTGCAGACCTGGCCCTCCAGGCCTGAAGCACCCTCCGAGGGGAATCGCACAGGAAGAGGGCTGGTGGCTCTGTACACAAGACCCCCTAGGCCAGGGGCTACGGGGAAGCCCCCCAAATGAAACTAACCAGGAAGACAGGAGCCCCAGGACAGGAGAGGGGAGCAGGCGGAGAGCAGTGGAGCCTGCAGTGCCTACCTTCGGATGCCAATTTCTGTGTTGGGAAAATTCTCTAATGCAGGAGGGACAGCTTAGGTAACCTACACAAAAATTATGTCCACTACCTCCAAACACTGTCTACTTGAAAAACCAGAGCCCAGGAGGAGGGGGACTGTCCTGAGGAGCAGCAGCAGCAAGGAGCAAGCTTTAGGCCTCCCTTGCCACCTGTACCACGTGGGTAAGGAAATGCCTGGCACTGGATGGCCCAGAGGGGTGAGGGGTGTGGGAGAGCAGGTGGAGACAGAGGCGGGAGGGCAGGTGGAGGTGAGGGATGGGGGAGAGCAGGTAGGGGTGGAAGGGAGAGGAGTGGGAGATGGCAGGTGGGAGGGAAGTGGGGCCAGGGCTGGTACTCTTCAGGACCTGACAGCAGTTTCTCAACATTGAAAACAAGATGTTTTGAAAGCAAACAAGCACACCAGCCCAGTGGCTACCTTTAGATCATTTCATTATAAAGTGAAACATTCTCACAAAAGGTTTTGGAGCATGTAAGATAAGGGCTTTGACCCAAAGCCACTCTCACTATGGCCACTGGCTCCTGGCTGGACTTAGGCTGCCCTGACCTGGGTTCCAAAGGCAGCTGGAGGAGGCTGCGGCCCACAGCCTCCAGGGAGGCCAGGCATGCCTGGGCCCACCCAGCTGTGTGCAGGAGGCCTGCACCCTCACCTGGAACTCAGTTTTCCTTTGACATCAAGGACTTTTTACACTTGAATTTTCCAACTTTACTTCTGAATCCCTTCCTGGTCCCTACTCTGTAGGTTGTTTCCTCCAAATTCCCTGTGGGGGGTAAGTCAGACCAGATTGGACACAAGCTCGGGGTGAACTCCAAGTTGGATGTGAACTACGAGCTTGTGTGAACTCCCTGCCTACACCTGAAGCAACAGGGGAGGGCAGAGGAAGCCACTCTACCCAGGCCAGGACGGACCCAAACTTGACAGCAAGGAAGAAATGCTACTGGACCAGGCACCAGTGGCTTACGCCTGTAATCCTAGCTATTCAGGAAACTGAGATCTGAGGATTATGGTTCAAAGCCAGCTCAGGCAGGAACGTCCATGAGACTCATCACCAATTAACTACCAGAAAATGGAAATGGCACTATGGCTCAAGTGGTAGAGCACCAGTCTTGAGCTGAAGAGTCCAAGGACAGCACTCAGGTCCAGAGTTCAAGATCCACAAC
>NW_012271612.1:0-2037 GCF_000151885.1 Dipodomys ordii
GCATGCAAGGCAAGCGCTTTACCACTGAGCCACCTTCCCAGCCCAAACCTGTGAGATTTTTATCTCTAATTAACCAGCAAAAAATTAGAAGTGGAGATGTGGCAAAAAGCCAAGCAAGAAAATGAGTCCTTGAATTCAAGCCTCTGTACCAACATACACACACACAAACACACATACACACTAAAACAATCACACAGAAAAGTATACACATAGTATATGTATGTGATGTACATACATATATCTGTTATATATAATAGATTATATATATATATTATATATAATATGCATTATATATGGTATATGTTATATATCATATTGTATATATGATATATAATATATTGTATATTATATATTTATCATGTATTACATAAGTACATTATATGTAATATATAGATAATACATAATATTTATATTATATAGATATATCTATTAGATACCTATTAGATATATCTATTAGTCTCACAGCTTCTACACAGATGTATGTATATATGCACACATTAAGTATGAATATCTGCTATATATTATCAAAAATGCATCTGTCTGGTGTCAGGTACATAGCCAGATATGGATAGATTTGTGAATGGGTATAGATAGGTGCAGATAGAAGCCATAAAGGCTTCTCTCCAAGAACTAGTCCTGTGTTCCTCATTTCTGTCACAACTATCCCATCAGTCAGGACACTCATAGGTAAGCAAGTACAATAGGGGTAAGAAAATTGCTAAAGGTATGCCAATTTCTCAGTGGTAGAGTCAGGATTTGATCCCATACCTAGCTGACTCCAGAGCTATGTGCTAGCCAGGGACCAGCACGCTGACTGCCTGTGGATCAATCCTTTTGCTATTTGTTTTTATAAAGTTTTAGTAACACAACCTACAGTCACTTTTTTGCACACTGCTGCTGCTACTTTTATGCTAGCACAGTGGAGCTGAGTAATTGCAATGGAAATGGTACAGCAAAGCCTAAAACATTTACTGGCTCTTTTCAGAAAATGTTTCCCAGTTCTTGCTTTCTTGCTGTTATCTGATCTGTAAAACTAATTTGAAGATTTGGGGAAAATCATCATCCAAGCAGTCCATTGAGATAAAAGATGTCTTTTGGTTGTGGCTGTATCTCTCATGCAATTTAAACCTACACTGAGTTAGGAAATGCAGACTGTGTCTTTAAGGTTTAATGCATTTAACGCCTGAGAAGAATTACAAGAAGACATTTTGTGACATTTGAAGCTGTTTCGATTTCAGTTGCCTGTTATCTGACACTCGAGAATAAAATCGCGAAAACTTTGCAGTCTACTCACTTCAAAGCTCACACAGAAAACCTGGGATTCACTTACGCCCCTCAAATTAAAAAAAATGATTTTAGAGATGCTATGGCTTACACTCTTAACCTTTGGTGTTATTATAAACTAAATATAGCATCTGGGCCTGTTTGCAAGTTTTATTATATATGTTTCTATTATAAATCTAGATGAAGTTTAAGTCTCAGCTCCAACCCATACAACCTCATGCATTCATTTATTCAGTGCACTTTTACCGAGGACAGAGCACTATTACCACTTACAGAAGATATACTTGTCAAGTGGCAGTGGCCTTATCTGTGTTGGGTACTCCTTACCCTTTGTTTTAAATGAGATATATAAACTGGTAAATCCTGAGATGGCTTTGAAGCATCACACCTGTAATCCTAACTACTTGGAAGGTGGAAATTGGGAGGACTGAGATTGGAGGCCAGCTTGGGAAAATAAACTTTCAAGAACTCTTCTCAACCAATAAAAAGCTAGACATGGCGGCATGCACATCATCCCAACTGTTTGGGAAACACAAATAGGAGAATTGGAAAATCATGGTCCCAATTGGCCCAGACATAACAGAGGACTCTATTTGAAAATTGCTCAGGCAAAAAAAAAAAGCTGGGGCTGGGAAGGGATGTGAAGGGTAAACCAAAGGAGGAGGCTGCAATGCTTGGTAAGAAATGTACGCATTATCCTGCCCATGTAATTGTAACCCCTCTGTACAGTATGTTCACAAATAAAATAAAATT
>NW_012271613.1:0-3973 GCF_000151885.1 Dipodomys ordii
AAGAGAGCACGTGCAAGGCACCCGCCTGCAGAGGGAACACCTGAAGTCTCTTGATGCTTTTTCCCCCTTCTCTCTTAAGATCAAAGTGAGGTGAGAAAAAAGTACCTTCAAGAGTAAATTGCTGCTCTGTTACAGCCCTCGGCTCTGGGTGCTAAGGGAGGCTGAAATTATCTAAGGTCATACCAAGACTTTCTTCCATTCAGGCAAAGAGTTCCAACTCATACAGAAAACACCAGACACTGTTGTTTCATTCTTATGAATATTTATTTTTCTTCTTAAAAATGTACAAAAAATAAAATAACTGTATTTATAGTTTATAGATTCCCCTCTCCCATTTAAAAACTATTAAGTTACATTTATGTTTGTTTATGTGGGAGAATACATATGAATATATATATATATATATATATATATATATATATATATTCAGTCTCCCCTTGCATGTCTTTAAGAAAGGCCATCTTAGAATTTGGCACAAAGCCTCTATTTCAGTTACAATTTCATGATTCTTAAATACAAAGGTAAAATAAATGTTTCACTCATTTCCTGTTTCCCAAGTTTCTGGGCTAGGAAGCTCCTTAGTCTTTGAGGAACCAATTTGCAGATACCAGACTGCACATTTCTGTTGATTTCAATGTTTAAACATCGGAAAGGTTTAAACAATATGTCACTATAAGAAAAAATAACTTGCTTCACATGTCTGCTGCCGTCTTTTATGGATCATATATTTTCTAAAAGCTTATTATTTATTTGGGTATGATTAACTCGAGGGACAGAGTAGATGAGGCAAGTTTCCTTCTTTTGCTGGAGTGTTTTTGCTTGGGAAATTTTGCTCATAAAGCCCTGCTAACATACACAGTGAAGGACAGACACTTGGAAGTTAGCCACAAAGTGCTCTGAGAAGGCAGAGGGCATAGAGTCATGGATTTGACACTCTGTATCACCCTTTGATGGCATTGATTGGCCTTACATCCTTGGTTCTAGCAATGGTCACCACCCTGACTACTTAGGAACTTAGGACAAAGGCATCTCTGGTTCATCTTCTGCCTTAGGGTAAGCTCAGCAAACAGTTAAAAAACAAATAACTGAAGTGGTAAGAGTCAGTAGCCTGTGTCAAGCTGCCACACATCTGCCTTTTCCCTACTCTGGAATTCTGTGGCCCAGATTGGTCTACCAACTCTGTTTGAAGCAATCGATAACCCAAGGAGCACAAGCAGTGTGTAGTATGTATATTTCCCACACTGTATTTGTCTTTCTTAGAACAAATCAGAGCCCTGCTAGTACCCAGGATGGTCCCCAGGGGTAAGTAAGGGTGCTGAGCCAGGGTATGGCAATTGGAGGAGAGGAGGAAGCAACAGACTGGAGCAGAGCTGAGCCTCAGATGCAACCCTTGGTGCCACGGGGGTGGGGGGTGGGGGGGCATATCCAGAGGATACACGGAAAGGCGCCCCCTTAGGTGTCTTCAGGGTCCCGTTGGTGTAGCACCTGGTTTCCATTCTGTTCAATTCCTCTGAAGTCTCAAGGCACTAAACCAGACTATAGTGTTGTGCTCTCTCTCTCTCTCTCTCTCTCTCTCTCTCTCTCTCTCTCTCTCTCAGGGACTGGACCTCAGGGCAGGTGAGATAGCTGGACCTCCATGTAAGACATCAAAGTGCTTTACGAACAAACATGGACCTGAATACATGGATTCTTTCCTAGATCCTGGCCTTGGAGTAGGAGGTGCCTGGCTACCACAAGTGCTTCAGCCCTTAGGGGCAACACCCACCCTACATCACCTTCCTGCCCCCTCAAAGGGAACAGCAGCCCAACATGTTGCCTCTTTGTGACAGTTCAGGGCAGTTTTTCTCCTCATCTCCCAGGGCGTGTAGCAGCAGGACAAGGCTTTCCCAGCCTGCAGCCTGCTTCTTTTCTTTTCTTTTTGTGCCAGTACTAGAGCTTGAACTTAGTGCCTCTTGCTCTCATTTGGCTTTTTTTGCTTAAGGCTGGTGCTCTACCATGTGAGCCACACCTCTACTTTTGGCTTTTTGCTGGTTCATTGGAGATAAGAGTCTCTCAGATTTGTGTGTCCAGGTTGGCTTTGAACCATGATCCTCAGATCTCAGCCTCCTGGGTAGCTAGGTTTACAGGTGTGATCACCAGCGCCTGGCCCCAGCCTGCTTCTTGAGGCTGGTTTCAGAAAAGCAGGGGCTCACAGGGCTTTCTCACTCTCCCTCTAACTCCAGAAAGCAGGGGTTCAGGTGGCTGAGTCCTCCCTTTCCAGTCTCCGGGCACAAGAGGAAGCCTGGCCTGCCGCTCAGAGCTGAGCTCCTGGGGCGGCACTCAGCACTGCCGATGGGTTTTCAAAGGATCCACTTGAGATGAAGGATGTGCTTGTAAACTGTGAGGCCCTCCAGTGTCCAGGACTCTCACCACGGCTAAGCAGTTCCCAGCAGAGCCCCATCCCCAGAGCCCCAGGGCAAACCCCTACAGTCTTTCCAGGGAGTTCACGCATTGCCTTTACCAAAGCTGCAGAATCAGCTGAACCTCTGTCAAGACAGCTTGAAGGAACAGTCCAGTGATGCATCATATCATGAGATAAATGCAGCGATCTGCCCGAGGCATCCTATTCTCTGGGGACAAGGGACCAGGCCTCAGATACACCCAAGGGAGAATGTATCACGGCACCACCATAGCCACTTGAGACTCCAAGGCCATTTCTCTAGCCTGGGACTGGAACAGGTGCAGCAACAACAGCTCTAAGTCTTCATGTCTGTGCCTCCCCTTGGCCCGTGGCAGCAAACCTGCCCACATGCCACAGGCAAAATATATTATTGCAATATTATAAACACTATGTACATGATCGCCAGGCACACATTCTGTGTTCTTGACTGACTCCATGGTAGCTGAATGTCTTCATTTACAAGGCCTGGTGGCCACTTGCTGGAGGTATTTAGCAAAATGACCTTCGTCAGAACAATCTGAAGGGTTTTGACCAGTTTCAACGTTGTCCACCTCTGTGCTCACCTGTGATGGCTGCACAAGAGGCAGCTCCTTCTGCCCATGCACTCACAGGCGTGAGTGGGTGAGAAAGAAGTGGCCACTGGTCAGGTTCTTCGAGATGAATGGACTAGTTTGCTTCCCTTTAAGGGGCGACTCTGGAGGGTCTCCTATGGAGCCAGCAGTGGCCTTCAGAGTTCTGATGGGCAATAAATAAGGACCCCCACAGGCCCAAAGCAATCTACTGAGAGACGCAGCCTTTGGCTCCATGGAGAAGCAGGTGGAGGGTCAATCAGACTGACAACCAGTGGGACCAGAGGCCCTGCCCGCTTTCCAGCAGTCTTGTAACAGCACTTGTAGGATGGGTGAGGTGGGTCTCTGAGTTCTGGGGTGATAGGGATCCCCATCTCTCCCAGGGAAGAATGTATTCAGAACTCCTGCCAGCGAATGCTAATCCCAGGGCTCAGATCTCCATAAGTGTGATCTTGAAGCCTTCCACCATGCTCTCCATGTTGAGGATGAAGGTGTCCTCATTGGAGTAGTGCTCAATGATGTTGTCGTCCATGTTCACCAAGATGCTGCCAAGGGAGGGACAGAGCAGGGTGGGGTGGAGAGAGGAAGAAACACTGTGAACAGTGGGCTCACTGCAAGGGCGGGCTTCAGGCTGGGGTACTTGGTGCCCCCCTCCCCAAGTAGGGGCTAGGAGCGGGAGAAAGAAAACAAGGCAGAGAAAGGTTCCCATTCTATCTCCTTTGCCCCAAAACCTGGTGGCACAATGCCTGTAATCCTAGCTACTCATGAGCCTGAGATCTGAGATCAGATCCAGGCAAGGAAATCCATGAAACTCTTATCTCAAGAACTTAAGCAAAAGAGCTAAGGGATAGGGAGCTCAGGCCCATATTCAAGCCCCAGGCCCAGTCCCAATCAATCAATAAACAAATGAAATAAAACTGAGGAAAGCAAGGTTTCTGTTTCATGACTCCTTTTTTTTTTTTTT
>NW_012271614.1:0-1348 GCF_000151885.1 Dipodomys ordii
TACCACTGAGCCACCTTCCCAGCCTCGGAAAGAATTTCTTGAGTTCCTCAGTTTTCCTGTTTTACATGGTTGGAATAAGATGATCAGAGTATGATTTCACAAAGCATACAGTTATTGCCATGTGATGAGATTTTTTTTTTGTTCTTTTCTACAATGTGGTAAAGAGGAGTGAATGGTGAGGACAAATCTCACGGGGAATGCACCTTATAAATGTGGTTGATTGTCCTTTACAGGTGTTCCTTATTAGGATTATAGAGGGCGAGTTTCAAAATTATCAAAGTCCAATATCCCCTACTACTGGAAGGTTGACATAGGAAGTCTGCTTAAATTTAGGTTTGGGAGCAGTCCAGGCCACAGAGTGGTATCTTGTCTCTTATGAAGAGTTATTAGTCTTGGTACTCAAGTATGATGAAAGCAGGCCTCTGTAGATGTAAAGTCAAATCAACATGTGAGACATGCCTTTCTCTGGGCATTTTGTGGCAGAGTTGGTGCTACAGTTTCAATTTTGAATGCACTTCCCAAGGGCCCATGAGATCAAGGAGGTAGTAGAACCTTGAAAGGGAGAGGTCTTTAGGTCACTGGGGCCTAGGAGATAATGGGAGCTCCCTAGTCTCTTCTTGTTCTTGTGCTTTGTGGATTGTGAAGTGAGTGGTTCATTCCACACACACTCCCACCAAGGTGAGCTGCCCTCAGCAGAAGACCAAAACATTGGAACCCACCAATATTGGACTGGAACTTCCAAAAGAATCCCTTCTAATTTATAGGCAAACTTACTGAGGTATTTGGTTACAATGGCATAAAACTAAGTAATATGGATAGTTTTGGGCACACAGCAGAGATCTATAAAGTTAGCAAAGGTCCCTCAACAGCAGCAGACAGTTCTGACGTTGGCAAGTGAAATGTTGGAGAACAGCTTTGAAGGCTGACAGAGAATAGCCCTGCCACAGCCTAAGCTCTCAATCTGTCAAAATCTTGGGTTTATATGTGTTTTGGGGATGAATAATTGAGGTCAATAAATAATAAATATATGTGGTCTTATAAGGTGTGAGATAACATTCTCTTAGGTAAGAAGATTATGCTCATACTCAATATTCTTTTTCTTTTATTCTTTTTTTTAGGGGGGGGGCGCTCTTGAGCTCAGGGCCTGGGCACTGTCCCTGAGCTTTTATTTTTTTTGGGGGGGGTCCGGTCGTGGGGCCTGAACTCTGGGCCTGGGCGCTGTCCCTTGAGCTCTTCAGCTCAAGGTTAGCACTCTACCACTTGAGCCACAGCGCCACTTCTGGGTTTTTTCTTTTTGCTTATGTGGTGCTGAGGAATCAAACCCAGGGCCTCATGCATGCAAGGCAAG
>NW_012271615.1:0-1151 GCF_000151885.1 Dipodomys ordii
TATCCTGCCCATGTAATTGTAACTCCTCTGTACAGCATGTTCACAAATAAAATAAAATTAAAAAAAAAGAAATTCAGAGATATCTTTACTAAGTTATGTAGAGCTTGAGCAATCAATTATTTCCAAGTTTATTTAATCAAATCAAACATCATGTTGTCTTCACACTATATGCTTGGATGGATAATTAAGTTAAATGTTATCATATCATGTCCTGATAGAATAAAATTTACAAATTAATTCCAAATAAGTTCTGTTAGGAAATATGAATAATAGTATTTTTCTTCAATAAACTAACATATATAGAGGGTATAATTTCAAAATGGAAAATATATCACATTAGAATTTATTCACTAATATTTTCTCTCTATCAAGAATGTTATTGGAAAACCATGAATTTGTTCTCACATTATCATTCCCCAAAGAACAAATTAGATGTGAATATGAGAAATATGGTGATAATGCCGACAATTTATATTTACATAATGCTTTACAATTTACAAGTTGATTTCCATCATTTTGTCATTTGAGTCTCACAAAAGATCCAACCAACTGACAGTAATGTTGTGGCAGCTCATTTTCACAAGTGAAGGACCTGTAGTGAACTGCATTACATGTAACTAGGTCAAGGAACCCTATCCTTGAAATCTAGAGAATACTTCCTCTAAAACGCCCCACCTTCTTGCTACTCTTTCATGAGGACATCAATAAATCTACTAGACTTATTTTTTATTATTTATTTATTTAATATTTTCAGTAGGAAATTCTTTTTTTTTTCTTTTTGTCTGGTGTGTGGTTTGAACTGTGGGCCTGGGTACTATCCCTGAGCTCTTCAGCTCAAGGTGAGCACTCTGCCACTTGAACCATAAGGCCACTTCAGGTTTTCTGATGGTTTATTGGAGATAAGAGTCTCACAAACTAGCCGGGAGCTGGTGGCTCAAGCCTGTAATCCTAGCTACTCAGGAGGCGGCTGAGATCTGAGGATCACGGTTCAAAGCCAGCCCAGGCAGGAGAGATTGTGAGATTCCTATCTCCAATAAACCACCAGAAAACTGGAAGTGGTGCTGTAGCTCAAGAGGTAGAGTGCTCGCCTTGAGCTGAATTGCTGAGGGACAGCACCCAGGCCCAGAGTTCAAGCCCCACGACCGACAAAA
>NW_012271616.1:0-1517 GCF_000151885.1 Dipodomys ordii
ACTCAAGTGGTAGAGCACCAACCTTGAGCAAAAAAGCCAAGCAGGAACCCAACACACAGAGTTCAAGCCCATCTTTTTGTTGGTGCCAGTCCTGGGGTGTGAACTCAGGACCTGTGAACTGTCCCTGAGCTTCTTTTGTTCAAGGCCAGCACTCTACCACTTGAGCCACAGCACCACTTCCTGCTTATGTCGTACTGAGAAACTGAACCGAGGGCTTCATGCATGCAAGGCAAGCACTCTACCACAAAGCCACCACATTCCCACCCGTCCCTGAGCTTCTTTTGCTCAAGGCTGGCTCTCTACCACTTGAGCCAGTGCCACTTCTTTTATTGTTTGTTTTTTTGTTGGTTGTGGGGCTTGAACTCTGGGCCTGAGCACGGTCCCTCAGCTCTTCAGCTCAAGGCTAGCGCTCTACCACTTGAGCCACAGCACCACTTCCGGTTTTCTGATGGTTTATTGGAGATAAGAATTTCACAGACTTTCCTGCCCAGGCTGGCTTTGAACTGTGATCCTCAGATCTCAGCCTCCTGAGTAGCTAGGATTACAGGCGTGAGCCACCAGCACCCGGCCTTTTATTGTTTATATGGTACTGAGGAATTGAACTCAGGACTTCATGCATGCTAGGCAAGCACCCTACCACTAAGCCGCATTCCCAGACCTCAAGCCTGGCTTTAATGAATAAAAGTAAAGCTGGGGTGGCTCATGCTATAATCCTAGCTACTCAGGAGGCTGAGATCTGAGGATTGAGGTTCACAGCCAGCCAGGGCAGGAAAGTCCATGAGACTCTTATCTCTAATAAACCACCAGAAAACTGGAAGTGGCGCTGTGGCTCAAGTGGTAGAGTGCTGGCCTTGAGCTGAAGAGCTGAGGGACAGCGCCCAGGCCCAGAGTTCAAGCCGCACAACCGACAAAAAATTAAAAAAAGAATAAAAGTAAAGAGGAAACAGCTGACACTAAAGAAATGTACATATCAAACAGGTGTATTGTCAAAGTTTACAGAATTCACAAACTTTACAGACCATGATAATGACACTTTGCCTTGTGAAGGTTAAAATGTGCATGTGACTTTAAGTATCACTATCCCACAATACCGAGAAATTTGTGACATTTATGTAATCGCCTCATCTCAATAAAAGATTACTTTAAAAAAAAAAAAGAATAAAACTAAAGGGCCCCCTGCACAAGGACACCTGGGAGCCAGTGCGTGTGCAGACCCAGCGGGGTCTGCCTCATCTCCCACCTCCAACCCACCCGGCTCCAGCCGCTGAGATCCATCGCGCCCTCCCGGCCAGGCCCTCCCGCCGGGGGCTGCGGTCCCCGCCGGGCCTCCCAACGCTCAGCAGGACCCTGGCCCTCTGGGTCTGGCCCGGGTTGGGTGCCGGTGCCCGGGCATGGATGCCCGGCTGGCGGGGCCATGTTAAAGCGGGGCTCGAGGGCCCGGGCGCACGCGGCGAGGCATCTGGATGGTGCATTGGGAGCCGCTTGCGGTCCGGCTCCGCAGGCGGCCGGAGGCCGGA
>NW_012271617.1:0-1526 GCF_000151885.1 Dipodomys ordii
AAAAAGCCGGAAGTGGCGCTGTGGCTCAGGTGGTAGAGCGCTAGCCTTGAGCTGAAGAGCTGAGAGACAGTGCCCAGGCCCAGAGTTCAGGACCCACGACTGGACCCAAAAAAAAAAAACAAAAACTGGAAGTGGAGCTGTAGCCCACGTGATAGAGCGCCGGCCCCAGTGCTCAGGTCCTGAGTTCAAGCCTTTGTACTGGCACAATGTAATTTAGTTAGGGTTTTTTTTTAACGTGTATGCATGCAGATAAATTTATGGAAGTGCCAGAGTTGGATTTTTTTCATTTTGCCTGTGTAATAATTATTATTTAGGAAATATTAAGGAAGTATTTCAAGTACCAGGTGTATGAATGAAGCAAAGGGCAGGGAGGCCAGCTCCACAGGCCAACAGGTTTTATTTGGTTCCACCTGGGAAGGGTGACCATGTTTCCTTCAGCCAAGCTGAAGAAGAAATGTGCAACCACTCTTCTTCATCCAGGCAGGGAGAATGAGGTCAGGTGGGGCACACATCAGGGGCAGGGGGGCAAAGGATGGGAAAGCAAGGAAGGGGCTCTTTGTGCAAAGATGGAATCTTGAGTTTCAGGAAAAAGGGGTTTTTACAACATCTTGTCTAGAAACGTCCAGGCCCTCGGATCACAAGTTATCTCTTTCACAGCCTTAAGGTATGTTTGGGGAGGAGGAGGGGAAAGGGAGATGATTCAGCAAGCTAGGGAAGTTCTAAGATTTTACTGTGAGGGCAAAGGTGAGTGCTTTTCCTTTAAGTCATTTTTCATCAGCCTGGTCCTGCCAAAGTGTTGTCCACAAAGGCTAAATTGACACAACTGACTACAAAGTATATAACCAATCACTCCATTAAAAAAAAAAAATTTCAGCCAGGCGCTGGTGGCTCATGCTTGTCACCCTAGCTACTCAGGAGGCTGAGATCTGAAGATAGCAGTTTAAAGCCAGCCTAGGCAGGAAAGTCTGTCTTCTTCTCTCCAAACAGCCACCAGAAAATCAGAATGGACCTGTGACTCAAAGTGGTAGAGCATGTGACAAAAAGAGCTCATGGACAACATTCAGTTCAAGCCCCAGGACTGGGGGAAAGAAAGAAAAATAATCCTAAGAACAGTTAAAATATACTCAAAGTAGCAGGGTGTGGTGGCTCCCGCCTGTAATCCTAGCTACTCAGGAGGCTGAGATCCGAGGATCAAGGTTCAAAGCCAGCCCATGCAAGAAAAGTCCAGGAGACTCTTTTTTTTTGGGGGGGGGGTCCAGTCTTGGGGCCTGAACTCTGGGCTGTCCCTCAGCTCTTCAGCTCAAGGATGGCGCTCTACCACTTGAGCCACAGCGCCACCTCTGGCTTTTTTCTTTTTTGCTTATGTGGTGCTGAGGAATCAAACCCAGGGCCTCATGCATGCAAGGCAAGCGCTCTACCACTGAGCTACCTTCCCAGCTCTTCCAGGAGACTCTTATCTCCCATAAACCACTCAGAAAGCTGGAAGTGGCACTGTGGCTCAAGAGGTAGAGCACTAGTCTTGAGCT
>NW_012271618.1:0-1061 GCF_000151885.1 Dipodomys ordii
TTTTTCTTTTTGCTTATGTGGTGCTGAGGAATCGAACCCAGGGCCTTGAGCATGCAAGGCAAGCGCTCTACCACTGAGCCACCTTCCCAGCCCCAACATTTAAAAATTTTATAAACTATTTCTTTTAACTTACTTTGTCAAAATGTCATTTCAACAATTCTTCAATATAGAAAAATTACTAGGTATCTTAAACTTATTTTTTCATACTAAGTCTTCAGGTCTGATGGACTAGAAATGTTTCACATACTCTCTAACTAAATTATAATATAATGGCTAATGTCCATTATATAATAAGGTACAGATCTAAAACACCTTGCTCCTTAAATGAGTGCTCAAAAGTTAAGTATTGGAAACCTTTGTTTTACTCCAATGCATAACCCCAAAGCAATACTTGCTCTTGAATGATGTACTTGTAGATAGAGAATATGTCCAACCTATGCCCAAGCATTGGCTGGAGCCAAATATTTCACTATAGTGTTTAATATCTTTAGCTTTTAAGTCATAAGTATGTACCTTTGAGAAAGCTCATATGTTTGAAGTTTTTAGTTCTGCTATCTTTGCTTAAATTATATGTATATGTCTTTGTTTTAAAAAATATCAATATTAGGATAGAATAAGTCCAAGCACCTACTAACATCTTCATAGATAACCTAGTTTTATTTTCACAAAAGCTCTAGTAAAATAGGAGGGTCCTATTAAATATCTTCTATGCAATAGGGTATAATTTGATAATTTGGTATAATTATAGAATGAAAAAAGAACATGATAGATACTTAGCACCTAATCAAAAAAGAGTCAGTTGGTATCCCAAAGGAGATTTTTGGTCACTTCAAACAGAAAGATGGCTTCCCTAACTCAAATAAACCTTCCTCCTAAGGCTGAGTAATCCAGAATCAGATACTAAAGCTGATAGCTAAATGTACATAAGTTCATTTGTTGTTAGAAATATGGTGAAGAAGCAGCTATTAAAAAAAACTACCGAGCCGGGCGCTGGTGGCTCACGCCTGTAATCCTAGCTACTCAGGAGGCTGAGATCTGAGGATTGTGGTTCAAAGCCAGCC
>NW_012271619.1:0-1036 GCF_000151885.1 Dipodomys ordii
CCCCCCCCAAAGAGTGAGCAACACCTGCAGGACTCTGGCTTAGATTTCTTCCAAACCCAGTAGTTTCTAGATGGCAGGGGAGGGCAGTCCTAAAGTGTCTCAGACTTGAGTAGCTGCGGTACCGCCTCCCTGGTTTATGTCTCCTTCCACAATCAAACTACGATCCCCATGGTACACATTTGTAAGTGGAATTTAATTGACTAAGGAATGAGGCGTTTACCATGGCAGTGGGCGGATCTCACAGGACCCGGGGGACTGGCTCCCTTGTGAGAATGTCGTGTTCTTTCAGTGTGCTCTACCTAAGGCTTGGTAGTGTGTAGGCAATAGCAATGAGCACAGCAACAGGAGCATTCTGTTGAGCGCTTGCTGTGTGCCAATAACATCTTTAACTTCTGAACACATTTAATCTGTCCTATGAAGTAGGTGGCATAATTATATACCAGTGATATAGGTGAAAAAATCAGGCTCAGAGAGGTCAGATATTGTCTGATTGAAGTCAGCACGCATGACCTCAGCCTTAAGTGTTTGTGTAGCCCTTGGAAACATCATGTTGGCTGTGTGGTGAGCCCTCCTGTACAGTCCAGGCTGTCCTGGAACCTGTGATCCTCCTGCTCAGCCTCCTGCATGTTGGGATTACAGGTGTGCAGCATCATATTGCTGGCATGCCCCCTCCCCCTCTTTTTTTTTTTTTTTTGGTAAGTTGTAGGGCTTGAACTCTGGGCCTGGGCACTGTCCCTGAGCTCTTCAGCTCAAGGCAAGCTCTCTACCACTTGAGCTGCAGCGCCACTTCCTGTTTTCTGAGTGTTTATTGGAGATAAGAGTCTCACTGACTTTCCTGCCACGTGCTGGCTTTGAACCTTGATCCTCAGATCTCAGCCTCCTGAGTAGCTAGGATTACAGGCCTGAGCCACCGGCACCCAGCTCTTTTTTTTTTTTTAATTTTATTTTATTTTATTTGTGAACATACTGTACAGAGGGGTTACAATTGCATGGGCAGGATAATGCGTACATTTCTTACCAAGCATTGCAGCCTCCT
>NW_012271620.1:0-1288 GCF_000151885.1 Dipodomys ordii
GCTTATGACATCTTGGGTTTTTTTTATTATTATACAATAGCTCCAATCGGGAAGAAATCCAATTATCAACAGCTCAAATTATTAAAAAAAAAAAAGGGGGGGGACTGGGAAGGTGGCTCAGTGGTAGAGCGCTTGCCTTGCGTGCATGAGGTCCTGGGTTTGATTCCTCAGCACCACATAAGCAGAAAAAGCCGCAAGTGGTGCTGTGGCTCAAGTGGTAGAGTGCTAGCCTTGAGCTGAAGAGCTGAAGGACAGCGCCCAGGCCCAGAGTTCAGGTCCCATGACCGGACCCCCCCCCCAAATAAAGATTTTTTTTTCTGTCTTCTTTGTTTATATGTCTTCAGAAATGTAAAGGTAGGCACAGAAATGGAGGGACGAAGGGTAAACAAATGCAGCAATGGTACTCACTGGACCCTACCTTGAAAATGACTATACAACTTATGGGTAGGATGGGAAGGTACAATTGGGAGACAGCAAGGGAAGGGGTGACATTCTAAAAAAAATGTACTCTGTACTCTTTGCCTTACTTACGTAATTATAACCCCTCTATTTTTAGCATTTTCAAATAAAAACTGGAGGGGGAAAAAAGAACTTTTTTAGGGGCTGGAGATGCCTAGCATGTATGGGATCCTGGATTTGATTCCCCAAGCACTTAGGGGGAAAACTTGTTTTCCTTTTTCTCTAAATCTCATTTCCACTTCTAAGTGTGTGATCCTGGCAAGTTATCTCACCCTTATATTTTTTTTCTGATGTACAAAATAACATCTACGCTGGCAGCAGTGTCTCATGCCTATAATCCTAGCTATGCAAGAGGCTGAGATCTGAGGACTGCAGTTCAAAGCCAGATGGAGAAGTCTGTGAGACTATTATCTCCAATTAACCACCAAAGTCAGAAGTGGGGTTGTGGCTCAAGTGATAGAGTGTTAGCCTTGAGTAAAAAAAAAACCTCAGGGATAGTACAAGGCTCTGAGTTCAAATCCTAGGACCAGCACAAAAATAAATAATATCTAATTCTCAAAACTGCTTTAAAGATAAATGAGCTAGGGACTGGGAAGGTAGCTTAGTAGTAGAGTGCTTGCCTAGCATACATGAAGCCCTGGATTCAATTCCTCAGTACCACATAAACAGAAAAAGCCAGAAGCAGCGCTGTGGCGCAAGTGGTAGAGCCTTGAGCAAAAGAAGCTCAGGGAGCAGGGCACTGGTGGCTCACGCCTGTAATCCTAGCTACTCAGGAGGCTGAGATCTGAGGATCGCGGTTCAAAGCCAGCCCGGGCAGGAGAGACGGTGA
>NW_012271621.1:0-1650 GCF_000151885.1 Dipodomys ordii
CTCCTCCTCCTCTTTTTCCGCCTCCTCCTGTTCTTTCTCCCCTCCCTCCTCTTCTTCCTCCTCCTCCTCCTCCCCCCCCATTCCACCCCCACTTCCTCCTCCTCCTCCATCATCTTTTTTTTTTTTGTTTGCTGGTCATGGGGCTTGAACTCTGGGCCTGGGCACTGGCCCTGAGCTCTTCAGCTTAAGGGGGGGCGCTCTACCACTTGAGCCATAGCACTTCTGATTGTCTGGTGGTTTTTTTGGAGATAAGAGCCTCATGGACTTTCCTGCACAGGCTGGCTTTGAACTGCGATCCTCAGATCTCAGCCTTCTGAATAGCTAGGATGACAGGTGGCAGCCACCAGTGCCCAGCTCATTCTTCATTTTTATCTAATCCATATCCTGGGAATACAGAGCTGCTTAGAGAAAGTTCAAACTCAAGAAGGTCTAAAATTGTAAAAGTAAAATCTATACGCAAGTATAGATTTCAGACTCGTCTGAAATACTGGGGAAGCAAGGAAAGGTTCTTCTGCTTGTGGACTATTTTCAGGTGAGCACTAACTGACGAGCCCACACTTACCGAATGAGTGGTGGCCTCCTGGCTGTCCAGCCGGCATTGGTGGGAGGTGGACACTGCAGGAAGCTGCCTGCAGCCCCATTCACGATCTCAAGGTCAGACATTGCCACCCGCTACAGTTTCAAGTCCCCTCACAACAAAGGTCTCACAGTGGCCCCCTTTCTAAGACAGTTGTTTATTTGTGTCCAAGGGCTGAGAGAAGCCGGACATCAGCACAGACTTGGGCTTGTCAAACTTCATCAAATGGAGCATCACCAACACCACGTTCCCGGTCTGGGCCAGCTTCGCAGACGCTGTTAAGCCACCCACTTTTTCAAATACTCCGGGTGCGTGGTTGAGGCCGTGGCGTTGGCGGTGTGAATGGTTATAGTCCTGTTCAGCACGTCTTCAGGTTTCAGCATCTTCCGGACACTTCTCTCCCAGCAGGTTGGGCCAGTGAGGAGTGTTTGCCAAGTGTGCATCCCACACCATACCACCATACTGGCCCGCCCGCCCGTCAGTGGGCCGCCGAGGCTTGGAAGTGGGCTGGGGCTGGACCAGAGTTATGCTGAATCCTGGGGGCAGTGACCTGCCCCTCCTGCACTGAGGGCTTCGTGTCCATTTCTACCGCGACTCGGGGCTCTGACACCGTGTTCTTCTCACTCACCCTTGGTGAGCCGCAGGAGCAGGCCACATGTATTTGGCACCCAGTCCTGAGGTGCATAAAAGAGCATGTGTGTGCATCTCTGTGCATATGTGCATGTGTGCATCTATACATCTGTGCATCTGTACATCTGTGCATGGTGTGCATGTGTGCATCTATACATCTGTGCATGTGTGCGTTTGTACATCTCTGCATCTCTGCATCTATACATCTGTACATCTGTACATGTGTGCATGTGTGCATGTGTGCATCTATACTCTATACATCTGTGCATCTGTACATCTGTGCATGGTGTGCATGTGTGCATCTATACATCTGTGCATGTATGCATCTGTACATCTGTGCATGTGTGTATCTGTACATGTGTGCATCTGTGCATTGTGTACATCTGTACATCTGTGCATGTGTGCACATCTGTACATCTGTGCATGTGTGCATCTGTACATGT
>NW_012271622.1:0-4727 GCF_000151885.1 Dipodomys ordii
TATATATATATATATATATATATATATATATATTAGGAATCTAGGACCACCCAGTGTTCCACACATGGAATAAGTATGGTTTTGATTTTTATTTGGAGCACATTTTGCTTCAAGGTGTTGCATCAAACAATCTTGCTTTATGAGAATGACAAATAAATACTGCATCTGTACCAAATAACAGTTAAATGACATTGGAGCCAATGTTGCACAAAATTCTCTCCCCCGCCCTGTAGTCAATAGATACATAGTTGTTACACAGAAGAAAGCACTTTATAGCACAACTATACAATGTTTAAATTTACACACACTGCAAACAACATTCCTCTGGCTTCTTTTATCTCAACAGTCATATCTTAGTTTTGCAACCCACATGACAACTCCTGCTCTCATCAGCTACATGATTACCTAGGAGGAGGTTGTATCAGCAGAACTGAATGTTAGAATCTCATTCCACAATAACTATACTCCTAATATCTCCACGAGTTTAAACATATCACATAACTTTCCTGCACTTAGATTCTTCAGCTTGGAGTTGAGTATTTAAGATTTGTTCTTCATCTAGATTATCTATTGATTACTTCTGTGTGCAGGCATTATCTCAGGTGTCAAACATACAGTGGAGAATGAAACAATGTCTTTGATAAGCTTGTGTTCTAACAAACTTTTATTCATTCCATTTTTTCTTGTTGTGAAACCTACACACATTTTAATAAATGTAAGCCCTTCTATGAAAGAATTCATATTCCTGTGAAATTATGTATATTATCTATTCATATGAATCTGGACTGAGGCTTCTGAAATACAGGCATTACCCAACACTCCTGAACATGGTGAAATACTGCCCTCTTTCTGCTGACCAAGTTGTGTACCTTTGAATGTGAAGCATGTCACAGAAGGCATGCTCTCTTTCTCTCCTTTTGTTGCTTTCACTCCTTCCCTCCCTCTTTGTCTCCCCACCTCTCTTTCTACCATGCCCTCCTTTGCAGCTATTCAGTGAGTATATTTTTATTTCTACTTGATTACTGCCTGTATACATCTACTTTGAGGTGTAGAAACTAATCACTAAAGAGACACACACGGGGAGTATTTATTTCAATTAGTTTCAATTGGCTTTGGATCAAAAACATTTTCAACATAGAGAATCTAATCACTTCAGTTACTTCTAGCTCAAGATTTGTCCTTACAACTATAAATGTATGCTGGAGGTCTTGCTGTCTCTTAGGTAAATGATTTGTCGGGAAAAATGTATTTATTATATGTAAGCTGCCATATAGAAGTACTACATGAAACCTAAGGTGACTCTAATATCTATTGATACTCTAGAAAATGTATAAAGGCGAAATTTAAATATATTCATTGTTTTTACAAAATTCACTCAACTCTTTGGAAACTGACGAATGAAACCACATAACTACACTAAAATATCCAAGAAATGAAATAAATATAATGGAAATAGATACTGATGAAATACTCCTCTCTTATCATGGGTTTAAATAATATACCATGGATTTCGTTTTCTGTGCATTACAAATTGTATAGTTATAAAATTATTAGCTCTAAATAGAAAGTCCTGCCATCACAGAATTTTTAAAACTGTCCTAACAAAAGGTAAGTAATTTGCTGACAAATCATTGTAGCTTTACTATAAAAAAAGCATTCATAAATTCTATGAGTTATAATAATAAAGTAGGTCATCATCCTGCTGAGTATCATGATTTCTCCTTTGCTGTCCTGTTTCTGCCCATTAGGAAAGTCTGCCTGGCAACCATTCTCTATTGAATAGACCCTGGCACCTCACAAAGGAATGTGGTTTGCATACAGTGTTCTTTCTTCTTACTTAGATGTGTATTGTTTATGGGGAAAACATACTGGAAAATAAAATTTAAATTTCTTATTTCATTTTCAAATACAATTTGCTTTCCAGAAAACCTTTCATTTGAATCATAGTTCTCATTAATAGAGGAAATTTAAAATACTGCTGTTATCTGTTGGTTATAATGAAATTAAGTTGCCTTAGCAATTCCAAACCAAGGTATAATAAGTCCTAAACATTTGTCCTTATATACTAGTTATTAACTTTAAGTAACGAATGTCTGAAAGAGATATCATTCATGAAGTTATATCTTCTAAAAAGTAAAACCAACTAAAACTGAAGAAAACCCCCAAAATATTTGCAGTCTAGTATTTCCCAAAACCCAAATTTACTACCCTTAATAAATTAGCTCTCATATCTTATCTTGAGTGTGTCTTTGAAATTTTTTATTATTAATTTATATTATTGTTGCTCTGGGTGATATACAGAGGGATTACAATTACAGGAGTTAGGTTATGAGTACTGAGTATATTTCCTTTCGTACAGTGTCTTTTGTTCCCTCACTCTCTCCCAGTCCTACCCTCCAGTTGTATAGTTGTATAGTTCAGTTGTATAGTTCACTTTTATCAGTATCTAGTGAGTTCCACCCTTTTCACCTCAAGTTCTGTACCTTCCCCTTCCCCTTTCAATAATGTACATTTGAATATACCATATATAAGATGAAGAAGACAAAAATCATCAAAAAACTAAAAGCTTCAAATAAAAAAATAGAAAAAGGTCTCTTGTTTCCATATCTTCAAGTTTTAGGATTATATATTTTATGTGATTATGAAGAAACACTCAGGCATTGCACTTTTGTGTTTCTCTCCTAAGACTATTCTCTTTTGGTCTCACTGTGTGTGAGTATCTAGAATCCTCCATAATTCATCATCTTCTAGTGTATTTTAGATCTAATTTCTTCATATCAGAGAGAACATCTGTTATTTGTCTCTCTGAGCTTGGCTTACCTCATTTAACATGATTTGTTCTAGTTCTATCTATTTCCCTGAAAATGACATTATTTTATTCTTTCTAATAGCTTTGAAAAATTCCATTGTGTATAGGTACCACTTTTCTATTGGGGGATGTCTCAGATGTCTTCATGTCTTCGCTATTGTGCATAATGCAGCAATGAACATGGATGTGCAGTTATCTTTACCATATCCCCGCTAATGATGTTCAGGGTAGATGGCTGGGTCATAGGGATTTGTGTATTTAGTGTTTTTTTTTTTTGAAGAACCTTCAGACTGCTATCCAGAGTGGTTGTTCTAGTTTATAGTCCCACCAACAGTGCAGTAGGGCTCTTTTTTCCCACATCTCCAGCAATATTTGTGGTTGTCAAATTCACAATGTTGGCTAAATTAACTGGGGTGAGATGGAATCTGAGTTGTTTATGGCTGAGGATGATGAGCATTTCCTCATGTGTTGCTTTGTCATTCTTACCTCTTCTTTTGAGAAGTCTCTCCTTAGCTCCCTTGCCTATTTAGTAATTGGTATATTAAGTTTGGGAGGAGTTAGTTTTTTGAGCTCCTTGTATATATTGGATATTAGGCTTTTGTCTGATATATTGCTGGTAAAGATTTCCTGCTAATTTTTTTCTGTCGTTGTAGTTTATTACTATGTCCTTAGCTGTTCTGGAATGATGTAATCCCACTTGTCAAGTCTCTGTCCTATTTGTTGTTCCCCTGGGACTCTCTTCAAGAAGTGTCTACCTATATGAACAAGTTCTATAGTTTCTCCTACTCTCTCTTGCAGTACTTTCAAAGTTTCAGGTCTGAGATTGAGATTTTTTATCTACTTTGAATTGATGATCCACTTTGAATTGATACAATAAAAGGCCTGGCAAAGCCAAAGCAATTCTAGACAAAAAAAAACAATGTAGGTGGTATCACAATTCTAGACCCCAAACTCTACTACAGAGCTATAATAACAGAAATAGATCAGTTGGCAGACCCGAAGATGAATGGAATAGAATAGAAAGAAATAAAACCATACACTTACAGTTACATGATATTTAATAAGGGATCCAAAGGGAAAAAATAACCTCTTGAAAACAGGTGTTAGCAGAAAGCTAAAAGTGGGTTGATCACCATGCACTAAAATCAATTCAAAGTTACCTTTGAAATATTTTAGAAAGGTGTCTGTTACTTCATCTCACCTGTTCTGTGTGAAATATGTAAACATAAGGTATTTATACAGTCATTAGTATATGCAGCATATGTATTAGTCAGTTAGTATATATAGTATTTAGTATATACAGCCAGTGCTGTTGTTATTTGGTTATTTGTTAACTTGGCAATTCTGTAATACCATCTACTGTTGAGTGCAGCAGATTTTATTAATAAAAACTTACCAATTATACTGTCATAAATATCTTTAAAAGTACTTTAATATTCAAAAACCAACATTGAGAACATAGTATGAATTAGGAAACAGATAATCAAAATATTCGTCAAAAGTCATATAAGCCAGGCACTGGTGGCTCACAGCTGTAATCCTACCTACTCAAGACCCTGACATGTGAGGATTGTTCTTTGAAGCTATCCTGGGAAGGAATATCTGTGATATTATTATCTCTATTATTATCTCTATTAATCACCAGAAGTACAGATATGGCTCAAGTAGTAGAGTGCTAGCCTTGAGAACCAATGCTCAGGGACAGTGCCTAGACCCCTAGGACCAGCACAAAAATAATGTCAGGTAAGAGTTACAGGTCAGGAGCTGGGAAGGTGGCTCAGTGGTAGAGCGCTCGCCTTGCATGCTCAAGGCCCTGGGTTCGATTCCTCAGCCCCACATAAGCAAAAAGAAAAAAGCCGGAAGTGGTGCTGTGGCTCAAGTGGTAGAGCGCTAGCCTTGAGCTGAAGAGCTGAGGGAC
>NW_012271623.1:0-2886 GCF_000151885.1 Dipodomys ordii
AAAAAGAAAAAAAGAATGCCCTGAGTTCAAGCTCTTACAATGGCGCAAAACAAAAACAAAACAACAGAAATCTTGGGGCTAGAGGCCCTTGTGTTTTGTGCCCTGCCAATGATTCAGGAGCTTCACTCACATGATCCCATTCCTGAGAGTTAGAGTCCAAGATTCCCATCTTACAGATGAGGAAACCAAGGGGAGCTCACTTCAAGTTTCTTTTTTTTTTTGTCAGTCGTGGGGCTTGAACTTTGGGCCTGGGCGCTGTCCCTCAGCTCTTCAGCTCAAGGAGAGTGCTCTACCACTTGAGCTACAGCGCCACTTCCGGTTTTCTGGTGGTTTATTGGAGATAGGAGTCTTACGGTCTTTCCTGACCGGGCTGGCTTTGAACCGCGATCCTCAGATCTCAGCCTCCTGAGTAGCTAGGATTACAGGCGTGAGCCACCAGCGCCCAGCTTTCACTTCAAGTTTCTATTCTCCACCCTAAAGACCGTGGAGAGGGTTTGGAGGATCTGGACAGACTCGAGTCAGGGGCCTGTGTCTGCTGACGTGTTCCTCTCCCTGCAGGCACTGGGTTGGTCCTTTGTGCTGCTGACCACGCTGCTGGCATTCGTAGTGCGCTCAGTGCGGCCCTGCTTCACACAGGCTGCCTTCCTCAAGAGCAAGTATTGGTCGCACTATATTGACATCGAGCGCAAGCTCTTTGACGAGACATGTACGGAGCACGCCAAGGCCTTCGCTAAAGTCTGCATCCAGCAGTTCTTTGAGGCTGTGAACCATGACCTGGAGCTGGGTCATGCCCATGGGGCACTGGCTACAGCTACCACCCATTCAGCCGTGCATAGCCCTTCTGATGGTGCTGAGGAGGAGAGAGAAAAGCTGCGTGGCATCACTGATCAGGGCACCATGAACAGGCTGCTCACGAGCTGGCACAAATGCAAACCACCTCTGCGGCTGGGCCAGGAGGAGCCACTGACGGGCAATGGCTGGGCCGGGGGTAGGCCCCAGCCTCCACGCAAGGAAGTGGCCACCTATATCAGCAAAGTGTGAGCTATGGTAGCCAACAGCCCTCTGCCCCTCAAACCAGACAGAAAGATGAAGGATTTAGGTGCAGGGGCAGAGGTGCAGGTCCATGTACTCACCTGCCTGTGGGAAAGGGAATTTGGTGCTGATTCTTCTTCCCCCATCAGGTACACTGTCCTGGGCAACTGGCCCACAAGCAGTATTAGTCAGAAGCATTCAGAAATGGCCTAGAGTACAGGGACAGAGGCCTTGAGTGTCACCTCCCAGGCCTTTCCTAGAGCTGGTACTGTCTCCCCTGGCTGATTGTCACGTTTCAGGCCTTACAGGCTGGCCTGCCCAGTTCTAGCCCAGGCTGTTTGAGAATCTCTCTTCTCTCGTTGGAAGAGAAAGTGCCAGGCACAGAGTCTGAGTCCTAGTCTTGGGCCAAAAAGAAAAGGAAAGAAAAGAAAGGAGCCTTATCCAAGGACCAGGAGGGCATGCAAGCCTCTCATCATTTTGGAAGCAGCGGGGGCTAAAGTGGGCCATAAGACTATAACTGAAGGCTTCCGCTGGGGTGACACACCTGAGGGACAGGTAATACGACAATACTGTATTCCAAGAGCTAGGTGCAAGTGAAAGAAGCCCGGTGTGTGATCACGGAGGCACTACATCATTGTCCAGGTAGGCTTCGTGTTTGCTCAGTAGATGCAGAGGACCTTCCATGGAAACCCACGAGTCATCCTTGCACCCACATCCCAGGGAGAAGTTAAACCATCCCCAGGGCTTGAGAAGTTAGAAACTGAAGCTGATGCCTCCCGATTTTCTCAAAGATTCCAGCTTCAGGGGAGGAGGCTCTATCTGCTAAGGAGATGTGTAGGGAGGAGGTGCGATGGGCGTTGGCTAGGATGGAAATAAGCATAGTGGACCAAACTGGGCCAAATGTTGATTCTGCCACTTACAAAGTGTCCCTGAGCCAGGTGCTTCATTCTTCAGGGCCTCAGTTTCCTACTCGGCACAGTGGAGATGAGGGCCCCTACCTCACACGGTTGCTGTATGTGAAAACGCACGTGTTACACGGTAGGCAGGCAGGACAGAGAGACTAATGGTCATTCCTGGTTGTGAGGGCCTCTCTTTTCCCCTGGGGAAGGGACCAGGGACATGAGGAACAGCAACTCTAAAAACAGAAGACCTGATGGGTTTCTCACCCTACCCATCATATCTTTCAGCGCTAAGCCCCACCCCTCTGAACTAACTTTGGTCTTGGTCATGATTTTTGAGATTTCCATCCTCCTTCATTTCGCTCTCCCTCTACTCCTACTTTTGAAACCCATTGCCACTCTCTCATATATGGGTGGAGGGCAGATACCTGCAGAGCTGGGAGAGCCCTCGAGCCAGTCAGTCTGGACCTGGTTCCCAAAAGAAGAGGATTACAATCCAGGGCAGAGAACAAGGAGTCTAGAGGTATTGGGAGGGGTAAATGTGAAGCAAGGAGCAGAGCTTTGTTGTGTAAGCAGGGGTTCAAATCCCAGAGTACTGAGACCATGGCGAGTCACCTGATTTCTCTGAGCCTCCACAGCCTGTGAAGTGCTCCTTAAAAGACCTGCTTCTCAGATTGCTGTGAAGATAAAGGGAAATGGCTCCAGGGAAAGGCTTGGGACTGTGTTTTGGTGCTTGGTATGGTCAAAAATACACAAAGCAACAAACCAACACTGGTCCCTTTCCATTTGTTCTTACACATGAAAAAGCCCAGCTCGGGGACAACAACTTGTCACCCAACAGTTTCACCACCTGGAAGCCACAGCCTTGCACGGCTGATGGGGGGCCTGGGACCATGTCCCCCAGTCCTAGGGGCTATCTTAGGACTCACCTCTTTGGTACTTCTTCTTTTTTTGG
>NW_012271624.1:0-2228 GCF_000151885.1 Dipodomys ordii
CTTTTTCTGCTTATGTGGTGCTGAGGAATTGAACCCAGGGCCTCATGCATGCAAGGCAAGCACTCTACCACTGAGCCACCTTCCCAGCCCCTGTACCTTCCCTTTCTTGCTTGGAGTTCTCAAGCATAAATATAAAATGTTTTGGGAGGGCAGCATCCCAAGAAGCTGGCTGAAACAGCCCCTCAGGATCTTGGACGTAGATCTTTAGGACTTTCAGTTCATCATGTCATTAACCCCAGGGTATGAATCCCAGGGCATGTTCCTTTCCAGAATGACACACATGCAAGCCTCCATCACCCTGAGAAGCTGACCTGAGACTTGAGGGTCAGCTTACCCAGAATGGCAAGCTTCTGTCAACCTTGGCTGACTATCTGTAATAAATCCATCTGATGATGCAGCTTGTTAGGTATGCAAGTGCCTTCTCACAAAATACATGCAAAACCAGTATACAACTAAGAGATACTTTGTCTACAGATGTATTCTGTCCTCCTAGTCTTCTGTGATTTACTCTTGGTTTCTAGGAATTTGTTCATTTCATGAAGGTCATTCATTTTTTTGTCATACACTTTTTCTCTTACAATCCTTTATATTTCAGTGCAACTGGTAGTCATATACCTATTTGATTTCTGGCTTTAGTAATTTGAGTCTTCTTTATTACCTTTCTTATTATTATTCTATTTATCCTTACTCTAATTTTATTTCCTTCCTTCTAAAAGATTTTAGGTTTTTTTTTTTCTTTTCCTACTTCCTTAAGCTGAAAGGTTATTGATTCTGGATTTTTATTTTACAATGTAAGCTTTTTTTTTCTTTTTTGCCAGTCCTGAGGCTTGAACTCAGGGTTTCTTTTGCTCAAGGCTTACACTCTACCACTTGAGCCACAGCCAGCCTTTTCTGTTTATGTGGTACTGAGGAATCGAACCCAGGACTTCATGCATGGAAGGCAAGCACTCTATTACTAAGCCACATTCCCAGCCTACAATGTAAGCATTTATAGCTGTGAATTCCCTCCCCCTCACCTTAGCAATGCTTTACTATTTCCTTTAAATTTCATAATATTCTGTCTTTTCATCCCATCTGTATTTTCTAATTTTCTTTGATATTTTTTTTATCTTTGATTCATTAATGTGTTGGTTTCCACAAATTTGTGGATTTATGTTTTACTACCTTTACTGATTTCAAATCACTTACAGTTGTGGTTGAAGAAAATACTTTGGTAAGCCAGGCACCGGTGGCTCACACCTGTAATCCTAGCTACTAAGGAGGCTGAGATCTGAGGATTGCGGTTCAAAGCCAGCCCGAGCAGGAAAGTCTGTGAGAATCTCATCTTCAATAAACCACCAGATAACCGGAAGTGGCCCTGTAGCTGAAGTGGTAGAACACTAGCCTTGAGCTGAAGAGCTGAGGGACAGAACCTAGGCCCAGAATTCAAGCCCTACTACCGACAAAAAGAAAAAAAAAATTGGTAAATAACTTTTTATGTACTGAGACTTGCAATGGCCAATGACTCACACTGGCAACTCAGGAGGCTGAGAGCTGGATGTTTGTTTTTGTCAGTTGTGGGGCCTGAACTTGGGGTCTGGGTGTTGTCCCTACACTCTTTTGCTTAAGGCTGGCACTCTACCACTTTGAGCCACATGCCATTTCCAGGTTTTCTGGTAGTTAACTGGAGATAAGAGTCTGACAGAGGGGCTGGAAAGGTGGCTCAGCAGTAGAGTGCTTGCCTAGCATGCATAAGGCCCTGGGTTCAATTCCTCAGCACCACATAAGCAGAAAAAGCTGGACGTGGTGCTATGGCTCAAATGGTAGAGCCTAGCCTTGAGCTGAAGAGCTCAGGGACAGGGCCCAGGCCTAGAGCTCAAACCCCAAGACCAACAAATAAATAAGTCTCACAGAGCTGCACCGGTGGCTCAAGCCTGCAATCCTAGCTGTTCAGGAGGCTGAGATCTAAGGATCGTGGTTCCAAGCCAGCCCAGGCTCTAATCCCTGAGACCTTCAGATTTCAGCCTATTGAGTACCTAGAATTATAGGAGTGAGCCACCAATACTGGGCTGTACAAGATTTTTGGATGATAATATTTGAAGCCAGCCCCTCTGTATAGTATTTTCACAATAAAAAACTTAATTAAAAAAATATTTGGGGCTGGGAAGGTGGCTCAGTGGTAGAGTGCTTGCCTTGCATGCCTGAGGCCCTGGGTTCGATTCTTCAGCACCACATAAGCAAAAAGAAAA
>NW_012271625.1:0-1813 GCF_000151885.1 Dipodomys ordii
GGAAGAAAAATCCCAATGAGACTCTTATCTCTAACCACTCAAAAACTAGAAGTGGAGCTGTGTTGCTCAAAGTAGTAGAGTACTAGCCTTTAGCAAAAATTGCTTAGGGACAGTGCCTAGGCCCTGAGTTTAAGACTATGACTGACAAAAAAAAAAAAGCAGAACTTCTATAACTTTTATCCATACATACAAACCAACAAACTGATAACAGTTTACTGTCTCATAAGCACAATGGCTTTAAAATCTGAATAAGTAAAAATTAAAGAAATATGGTTGTCCTAAATTCAATTAAATCCAAACAAAAATAAAACAAGCCTCAGAATAAAAATGATTTGCACTTAAGTCTTAGTTTAACAAATCTGATAGGTTTGAGATGTTGTGCTGGCCTGCTAATAATTATCTCTGGAGTTCCATTTGTCAATACAAAACAGCAGTTACAACACCAATTGTCAGGAATGATTGAGATTCAGAACTAAGAAATGTCTTTGACAGCTCCTGAGTTGTGTGATAAATGCCAACCACAATTCTTGTTATCAGCAGCTCAATCTGTCAAATGGATATGGAAAAAGGAAATTAACTCTGGTGAAAAGAAGCCAGTAAGGAGAATGAGACTACCGTTCATACAGTGAAAATAAAGTCTATGTGGCAATACTTGTGAGAGATTAAAGAATATCATCTTTCACTGGCATAATACTAAATGGAAAAAACTCTAGATTCCACTAGCTCAGTATGTTCTCATAGCTGGCGGCAAACTTCCCAGGAAAGAAAGTTACTTCCTGTCTCGCAAAGCTTGCCTGGAAATCAGTCATACAGTTTTTGAAGAAAGAGACAGTTGTATTTGAAGATAGCCTGAACAAATCCAAGAGATTCTCATCTCCAAGTAACCACCAAAAGAAGCCAGAAATGGAGGCATGGTTCAGGTGGTAGAGTATCAGCCTTGAGCAACAAAAGCTAAGGGATAGCACCCAGGCCCTGAGTTCAAGCTCTAGCACACACACACACACACAGATGCCTTGTTCCTGCATACAACCACATTATATCATATCAACTCACTTGTGTGCAAAGAAATAAAAAGAACCAGGCCAGCCGGTGAGGACTACAGGACTTGGCCCATCATTACTCTGATGAGAGGACTTCGCACCTGTTCCCTTGTGCTTTGATCTAAATCCTTTTTTTCTGTATCAGAAGATAGAAAGCAAGTTTGCATACAATAACAAAAAAATGGAAAAGAAAATTTGATTTGAACTTTTAGTTTTATATGTTGGTTCCCTGAATCATCTGCTCTTTCTTTCTTTTTGAATCTTTTTTTACTCGCTGCACATGCTGGTTTTCTCAGTGGGAGGCTTGGGGAAGGTGGCGGATGAGAGACTGTGCTTTTAAGGATGCTTATTGGTGTTCCCTCAGGGCAGGAACTGCATTTTGTTTGTACAGCAGCTTTTACTTCAATACTTAGCTTAGAGCCCAATATGGAGAAGAGGCTTTCTCATTCAATATTCACAGAACACGTATAGCTTGTCAGCTTTAATCCCAAGATACTGATTCTAATGTCCCATAGGACAGGACATCAGCTGGGTGCTGGTAAGAATCCTAGCTACTCAGGAAGCTGAGATCTGAGAATAAAGGCTCAAAGCTAGCCTAGGTAGACAAGTCTGTGAGACTCTTATCTCCAGTTAGCCAGCAAAAGACCAGAAGTAGAAGTATGGGCCAAGGAGTAGAGCACCAGCCTTGAGCAAAAAAGTCAAGCAAGAACAAGAGGCCAGTACCAACACATATAACCACACACACACACACACACACACACACACACACACAC
>NW_012271626.1:0-1345 GCF_000151885.1 Dipodomys ordii
AAAAAAAAAAAAAATACTGACTACAACAAGCTCAGTTTTGATCCTAAGTCTCCATAACAGAGCTCCAAAACAGAATGCAAACCTGTTCTGGTAATTCAGGTAGTATGACTCTACCTACAATCTTATCATTTAAGCTCTCTGTCCTAACTTAGCCATAGGCTCCTAATTTGGGGGATGGAGGGTCTGATGCTCTAGTGAGCATCACTGGACACCTGGTACCTTACTTATAGCATATTCCTGAAAGAAGACTATGAGCCTAAGTGATGGTACAAATTGCTAATTCCAGCTCTCAGGAGCCTAATGCACAAGGATTGTTAATTTAATGTTAGCCTTGGAAAGAAAAAGAATGGGAAAGAGAAGGAAGGAGAGAGGGGCTGGGAAGGTGGCTCAGTGGTAGAGTGCTTGTCTTGCATGCATGAGGCCCTGGGTTTGATTCCTCAGCACCACATAAGCAGAAAAAGCAGGAAGTGGCACTAGCCTTGGGGTGGTAGAGCGCTCGCCTTGAGCTGAAGAGCTGAGGGACAGCGCCCAGGCCCAGAGTTCAAGCCCCACGACCGACAAAAAAAAAAAAAAATGTAATGTAGCCAGTGCCAGTGGCTCAAGCCTATAACCCTAGCTACTCAGGAGGCTGAAATCTGAGGATCGTGGTTCAAAGCCAGATCAGGCAGGCAAGTTTGTGAGACTCTTATCTCCAATGAACCACCAGAAAACCAGAAGTGGTGCTATGTTTCAAAGTGATAGAGCAGAGATGGTGCTCAGGCCCTGAGCACTGTGCTAGTCCCACAACTAGCACAAAAACAAAAAAAAAAAATAGCTTTTTGGTAGTGTAGAAATAACACTAGAATCCTCACAACATAGACTTCCATTTCTACGTAAAATGTTAAAAACAGAAGCTCCTGCAAATTTCTCCCTTCTCTGCATCCCTGTACAAAAGAACAAACCACCCACTCCAGAAAAGAACAAGAGCTCTGCTTCGGTAGAGTACCTTCGCCATCTGGTGGTCATGTAAAGAATTCTCACCAAAACATTTAAATCCCTTGGGTACTTGGCCACCTATTTTGTGCCCACTTCATTTCCACTTGTTAATTCTGGTCCTCCATATCTAATTCCAGCTAGCTTTTGGTAATTTGGAAGGAGGGGAAATTACAGATTTCCTATAGGGTTTAGAAGCCAAATAGCTCCTAAAAAGCACAATTATTTTGTCTTCATTTAAGATGTTCCCTCAGTTGCTAACATTGCCCTGCACCACCAATTCTCAGAGATATTTTAAATACACCACAGTGTTGAAGAACACCAGTGGCTCACACCTGTCATCCTAGTTACTCAGGAGGCTGAGATTTGAGGA
>NW_012271627.1:0-2935 GCF_000151885.1 Dipodomys ordii
AAGGAGAAGGATTGGGATGGGGGGGAGGGGGGAGGCTGGGAAGGGATGGGAAGGGTAAACAAAGGAGGAGGCTGCAATGCTTGGTAAGAAATGTACACATTATCCTGCCCATGCAATTGTAACCCCTCTGTACAGTATGTTCACAAATAAAATAAAACAAAATTAAAAAAAAAAAGAATATCACAGACTTTCCTGCCCGAGCTGGCTTTGAAACGTGATCCTCAAATCTCAGCTTTCTGATTAGCTAAGATTACAGGTATGAGCCCAGTATAACTTGTACTCTTTAATAATTCATTTTTTTCCAGAATGTAGTCAAACCCACTAAAACTTCTAACTTCTTCAGGTAAAATAATTGATTGCTTTAGCCATCAAAAATCCACATAAATGTTTGCAATCATTATTATTTTAAAGAGAAGAAAGGACTGAGTTCAGAAACTCTAGGGAATTCTTGGGTTTCTAAGTTGAAACATATATTACCCGGTGTTCTCTTCATATTTGTTCCTTTTTTATTTTTTATTGTGAAAAAACTGTACCATATTTGTTTCTTAAAACATAAGAAATTCATAACATTTTCCTATGATGTTGAGTCCTACCATTTGTATTTGATGGTAAATAACAATCTAAGAGGGAACTCCAGTGATATTTTATAGAATTAAGAGTTTCTGTTACTTAACAGGACAAATTTAATGTATTAGCAACATAACTGATTTTAAAACAATAAATATATTGAATGCAGTAGTGTGCGTTTATGGATCATAAAGTAGATCCATTTTAAATATACTTAAAAATGGAATTGGCCTAGCTATACATTAAAATGAAACAGCACAGTGCCTCTGGCTCGCTGAACTCTAATCATCTTGGCTTTTGTGAAAAGATAATTGAATTTCTTATCTAAATATTGCATTTGCTCACCAACTAACTGAAAGTCAATGCTTTTCTGGATAAATCTTGAAATTATCAGGAATGATCCTAGGTTAATGATGCACACAGGACCACTATAAATTATATATTAAAATAATTTTCTGATGATCTCAGTTATTTTTGAAAATGTGAATGTAAAAATCTATATTGCAGAATCAAGAAATACTTGACAAGTTAGTGTTTAAATGAGAATTGACCTTTTTCTCAATATATAGCATATACAGCTGAAATTCATTAAATTTTTACTGTCTGCTATGAGATCACTAAACTGATAATAACTTGTTCCCTGAAATTATTTTACATTTTTAAATGAAATTGTTTGTATTTTTATAACTTTCAACATATCATACATTTATACTTCTAGATGTGAAAAGAAATGAAGACAATCCAAAGGAAATAAGAAAGTCTATTTATTCAGAGGTTGCTATGGTATAAGTTAACTATTATCACTTGCATCTGGCAGAGATTTCACAGCTGTCAGGAGACTAAGCTAAAGCTTTAAAGTCGAAAAATAAAAAGGAGAGAGAGGAAGATGAAAGGAAAAAGAAATAAAGGAAAGAAAGAAAGACAGGAAGAAAGAAAGAAAGAAAGAAAGAAAGAAAGAAAGAAAGAAAGAAAGAAAGAAAGAAAAGAGGAAGGAAGGAAGGAAAGAAGGGGAAAGAAGGAAAGAAAGAGAGGGAAGAGAAAGAAGGAGGGAAAGGGAGGGAGGGAAATAAATTGAGAGGAAGGAAGGAAGGAAGGAAGAAAGGAAGGAAGGAAGGAAAGAAAGAAGGAAGGAAGGGAAGAAGGAGGGAAGGAGGGAGGGAGGGAGGGAAGGAAGGAAAGAAGGAAGATAGGAAGGAGGGAAGGAGGGAGGAAGGGAGGGAGGGAAGGAAGGAAGGATGGAAGGAAGGACAGAAAGAAAGAAAGATAGGGGGAGAAAGAGGGAGAGGAAGAAATTGAGAGGAAGGAGGGAAGGAAGGATGGATGGAAGGAAGGAAGGAAGGAAAGAAGGGAGGATGGGAGGAAGGGAGGAAAGGAAGAAGGGAGGAAGGGAAGAAGGGAGGAAGGGAGGAAGGAAAGTTTGTTTTGGGTGTGCATCAAATTGAAGTTGTTGAAGAATAAAGCTCAAAACCAGAAGTGGGACATGCTCTGTGGTTGTGTGGGGGAAAGCATGTTTCCTTATCTCTGGTTTGACTTAGAGGCAAGGCACAAATTAAGGAAGCTTCTATTCCTTTTCAGATTTGTTTTCAATTTTCATGTCACTTCATCTACTCATCCTGTCTCAATTCTATTATTTATCTAATACTTGAGGTGTTAAGTTACAAAATTAGGAGGCTTTAAGGGGCTACCCTGTCACTGAAATGTAAAAACCTGTGAACAGTCCATTCATTGTTAGAGACCTGAAGCATATCTGGGAAGCAGATATAAAACTCACCTATTATCAGTCTTTTGTGGCCCAGACCCATCTCTATATTTTTGGAGTAATAAACAGCACCCATGTTATACACTAGAACCATAGTCTAATGCTTGAGGGTTGCTAGTAGTGATGACTGCTAGTATTCTCCCTGCTCAGAAACTATACAGGTTATAACTGAGAAACACCATTTTAAGACTTTCTCCATTTCCTATATAGGGTGCAGGAAATGTTTTATTCTCCACTCTATTTCTTCCTTGGTTAATACTACATATAATCTTTCTTCTCCCCCCAATCACTCTTGCTCTTGATCTTGCTCTCTCTCAGTGCAAGTACTATCTCTTAATTCTTCAATTGACCTAATTATGCAAACATTAAAAAATGAATATTTATCCTATAAAAGTAACACATAGAACAGTTATCCATGTTAGAAAAAAAGGTGTAAAAGATGCTATGAACAGTACGTATATAATATAATTTCACCATAATATATCACTTGGCCAAATGTAGCATAAACGATAAATAGGGATACAGGTGGACTCATTGCAACAATGAGATGTACAAGTCGTTATGTCGAAAAAGAACTTCACAACTTTGGTGCAGGGGGGTGGGGGAAGG
>NW_012271628.1:0-2536 GCF_000151885.1 Dipodomys ordii
TTTTCTTTTTGCTTATGTGGTGCTGAGGAATTGAACCCAGGGCCTCAGGCATGCAAGGCAAGTGCTCTACCACTGAGCCACCTTCCCAGCCCAAAACTGACTTTTTATCTCAGATTCAATAAGCCTGTAAGAACAGCAACTTGAACAGCAAGAAATGACCTGTTCAGCCTATAAAGTAGTATGTAAGCACCTCTGCTATTCCTGACAGATTGAAAGGAGTTTTTGGGGCGTGAAGGATGTGAGATCTGGAACATAGTAAAGGATTTTTGTTCTCTGAAGACTTGATTGGATTTGCAACCTCAGTATAATATAAGAAGGATCACAGAGTCCATGGATGAAATATCTAATGATCTCATACCAGGCACGAGAGCTACTTGTCACAGAGACGGCAGCAGTAAACAAGGCAGACTTGACGCCTGACCTCCCACTGGCTTTTACAGGTAAAATATGACAGTAAAAACAAAAAACTGCTTCCAGCTTGTAAGCTACCTGAGGTAAGAGACAATCTGGGGTCATAAGAGTGAGGATGAGGGTCATCTGGATTCAGTAGGGTAGACTAGACAGTTACTCTGATTATGTAATGTTTAAATTATGAAGTAGAAGAGTCAGGGACAGGCAAAAATCACTGGGGAAAAATCACTCCAAGAAAAGGGAAGAGCAGAGCGTTGTGGGAGGGGCAGCTGGGTGATCGGGGTTAAAGGTGGAAGAAGGGGAAGCACTTCCTGTCAACTGCAGCCATGCAATGAGGTGAGTAGTCTGGTGCAGAGAGAACATAAAACAGAACGAGAAATCCGGCTATAATGTGTATCAATATCCTTGAGAGAGAGGGAGTGATACGAGAGCTAAGTAGATAGCCAAGACAGTGATTTCATGAGTCTGTATTAGAGTAAGTTAAACTACTGCCCAGCTCCAGCTGGCAGGCCAATTCTGTCAGCTCCCATTCTAATCAGGAAGATCATACCCTAGTGGAGCTACTGCAAACTGTTATACCTAACCTAATCAATACCAGAAGCTTGGCTGATAAAATGAATTTCTTTCTTTCTTTCTTTTTTTGGTCAGTCATGGGGTCTGAACTCTGGGCCTGGGCGCTGTCCCTCAGCTCTGCACCTCAAAGCTAGCGCTCTACCACTTGAGCCACAGCGCCACTTCCAGCTTTTTCTGCTTATGTGGTGCTGAGGAATTGAACCCGAGGCCTCATGCATGCACGGCAAGCACTCTACCACTAAACCCCCTTCCCAGCCCCATAAAATGAATTTCTAAAAGAGTCTTACCAGCAAGACTAACTGCTTTTACTAATGGAAATAAAGGTATGCAATCTTGTGGACTAGCCACAATATTTTAAATTTGCTCCCAAGTGAGGGGGTGCAAAACTCCTATGAAGAAAGTATCTGTGGGTGGAATCCAAAGCTTGACTACAAATTGCCCTGGGCAGTACTTGTTTTCTGATGCTGACAATAAAGATGACAAAATCCTGGTGTGTTCTCAAACTAGGGTCAAGGCACCCACAATGGTTGAAGTCCGAGACTGGCATGTAACATGGGCATCATGTTACATACTACTGCAGGACATTATATGTGCTGAAACCAGAAATGATCCAAGTAACTTACCCCAAGCTGAAAATCATTATTTTGCTTTTCCTTATACAAAAAAATTACCCAGCAAATCCTGTTTGTGGGTCATTTATTATAAGTAACCTCTTAGCTCTCTAGTTTCTTCAAATGTCAATTTTTTACACAGTTAACACTTGCATCTTGTGATTATTTAAGAATCACAGTTATAGTCCAGGTGCAGATGGCTCATGCCTGTAATCTTAACAACTCAGGAAGCTGAGATCTAAGGATCTCTAGTCAAAACCAGCCTGGACAGGAAAGTCCTTGAAACTCTTGTCTCCAATAAACCATTTTTATAAAAAAAAAAATCTGGAAGTGGAGCTGTGGCTCAAGTGATAGAGCATTAGCCTTAAGTAAAAAAAGCTAAGGGACAGTGCCCAGGCCCTGAGTTCAAGCTACAGGGCTGGCACACACACAAAGAAAGAATCAGTTACAGCCACGTGTTAGTTGATAGTTCTTACTCGTAATTCCAGCTACTTGGGAGACTGAGAATAGGATGATTGTGTTTGAAACTATCCAGGGAATCAAAGTTCATGAGGGAGGGGAAATACTGGGAGAAAATGAGGCAAGAGGTTGTGGGGCACATGGCAGCAAAGATGGCGCAGAGAGGGAGTTGAGTGGGCGGTGCGTGAACAGCTGGTGGAAGCTTAGGTGCATGATAGGGTGTGACCTTTTACAGTGATTGCTTGGTTCCTTTTCCTCCCCAGGCCACCAGGTCTCTCTTGCTTTAAAAAGTGCTTGCTATGGGCTGGGAAGGTGGCTCAGTGGTAGAGCGCTTGCCTTGCATGCCTGAGGCCCTGGGTTCGATTCCTCAGCACCACATAAGCAAAAAAAAGAAAAAGAAAAAAGCCGGAAGTGGCGCTGTGGCTCAAGTGGTAGAGTGCTAGCCTTGAGCTGAAGAGCTGAGGGACAGCACCCAGGCCCAG
>NW_012271629.1:0-1185 GCF_000151885.1 Dipodomys ordii
AAAAGAAAAAAGCCGGAAGTGGTGCTGTGGCTCAAGTGGTAGAGCGCTAGCCTTGAGCTGAAGAGCTGAGGGACAGCGCCCAGGCCCAGAGTTCAGGCCCTACAACCTCACCAAAAAACAAAAAAAAAAACTTCTTGTTTTAGCTGGGTGCCAGTGGCTCACGCCTTTAATCCTAGCTACTCAGGCTGGGATCTGACGATTGCGGTTCAAAGCCAGCTAGGACAGGAAAGTCCGTGAGACTCTTACCTGCAATAAAACACCAGAAAACTGGAAATGGTGGCTCAAGTGGAGCACTCATCTTGAGCTGAAGAGCTCAGGGAAAGTGCTCCTGCCCAGAGTTCAAGCCTCATGACCGATGAAACAAACAAAAACCTTTTGTGTTAAATATAAAACTTCTAAATTAAAAAAATTCTAATAAAATATAAAGTTCTTTCTAAAATTATCATGTTCATCCTTAGTGAGAGAGAGTTCTGGTTTATTCTATCAAGACAATTTCTACCCAAACAAAATATTTCAAGGACATAGGGTGTATTTCATGACCATTATTAGAATTTATCTTTCACACGATGCTTTAAATTTTCAGCAAAAATAACAAAAGGAAATCATACAATAGGAATAATAAATATCTAACAAATTCTACAAAAAAACCTCATATATAAAAACAACTTTTGCTTTACATCATGAACGACTTTTACTCAGTTTATAAAAACTGAGAGAAATCTCCAAGTCAACATACTTCTGTCCAAAGCTATGAGCTAAAACCTAAGCTAATTTTAAGTGGACAAAAAAGACTAGCATTCACTCATATGAAAAGAATGAACTCTACAAAGGAATGATAATAAGAAAGATCTGTGGGACATCTGAAGCTTACAGGCTCATGCCTGTAATTCTAGCTACTCAGGTGCCTTGGATCTGAATATTGAAGTTTGAAGCCAAACCCCTTGAGACACATCTCCAATAAGCTACTCAGAAAAAGCAGAAAGTAGTGCTGTGGCTCAAGTGGTAGAGCACTAACCTTGAGCACAAAGAGCTTCAGGGACAGCACCCAAGTCCTGAGTTCAAGCCCTAGGACCAGCAAAAAATTGAAAAAAGAAAAGAAAGAAGGAGAGAAAGAGAGAGGGGGCCAGAAAATAGGAAATAAAGAAAAGGAAAAAAGAAAGAGAAGGAAAGAAAGAAAGAAAGAGA
>NW_012271630.1:0-2054 GCF_000151885.1 Dipodomys ordii
GTGATGAAATGTGACCCGATTGTGGTGATGACTGCAAGGCTCTGGAATCTTGCTCAAAATCACTCAATTGCATATATATATATATATATATATATATATATAATTTATTTTTTGGTGCTAGTCCTGGGGCTTGAACTCAGTGCTAGATGCTGTCCTTCAGCCTTTTGGCTTAAGGCTAGCACCTAACCATGTGAGCCACAGTGCCACTTTCTGCTTTTTTTTGTTGCTTAATTGGAGATAAGAGTCTCACAGGGGAAGTGGCACTGTGGCTCAAAGTGGTAGAGTGCTAGTCTTGAGCAAAAGAGCTCAGGCACAATGCCCAGGCCATGAGTTCAAGCCCCATGACTGACCAAAAATAAAAATGAAAATAAAATTATATATGGCTGGGAATATGGCTTACTGATAGAGTGCTTGCCTAGCAAGCATGAGGCCCTGCATCCAATTCCTTGGTACAATATAAATAAAAGATAAATAAAATTGATTTTAAAAAAAGAGTCTCATGGGACTGTCCTGTCTGGGCTGGCTTCAAATGATGATCCTCAGATCTCAGACTTATAAGTAGCTAGTATTATAAACATGTGCCACCAGTACCTGGCTCACACACATGATCTTTTTTTTTTGTCAGTCATGGGGCTAATAGTCATAGTATGGGTGTTGTCCCTGAGCTATTTCTATCATTTTGAGCAATCTACCACTTTGAGTCACGCTCCACTTCCAGTTCTCTGATGGTTCATTGGAGATAAGAATCTCATGGACTTCCCTGCCTGAACTGGCTTTGAACTTTACTCCTCAGATCTCAGCCTCCTGAGAAGCTAGGATTACAGGTGTGAGCCATCAGCCCCCAGCTACACACATGGTTTTTATTTCTACATTTGCACTTACATAGTACAGTCAGTGTTTCTTCCTTAACCCATTAGCTAACTAAGCTATATATCTGGCTGTTGGCCAATAAGACTACTTTCTCAAAACATGAGCCAGTGAGCTTCACTAGAAGAAAAAAAGGTGATCAATTAAAAGAGTAAAAGACAGTACTAAGAGATGTTTCTCCCCTTGTAACACAATAGCTTTGAGTGACAATGCATATCATTCCCTATATCTGTCTAGTTAATTCATTAGCATGGGTAGCTCAGCAGCCTCTTCACCACCACCCCTCAACCCAACTCATTCTTTCATTCTGGAATCACTTACTACTTGCCACATGCTCTATTGGGACAAGTGTTGGAGACAGATTGGGATGTGGTCCTGGTCCTTAAAGGGTTTCCAGTCAAATGGGGTGACAGACATTAAGTTACAATGACAGGAATGACACAATGGTTGTCACTGATGGCTTTTATGAAGAAAGCTTGAACTGTTTTAATGTAAGGATGCAAGAGACTGACTTGGCCTGTTTATGACTTAGAAGTGAAAAAGCATGCCCTTTTAGGGAAAATAAATGTAGTTCATTTAATATGGATGGATGGGAGAGCTGGAAGGAGAAAACACACAGCTGGTATTAAGCCAAGGAAAATCACAAAAGGCCTTTTAAACCGTATTAAGAAATTTGGATTGTATCCTGAGGGTAACAGGTCCCTGAAGGCTTTAAATAGGAAAAAGGATGTCCCTGCCAACACTGCACCTGCCATCCTGGGCAGAGGTCCTGCCAAGTCATGAGTACCAATGAGCGAGTACAAAGGCATCTCATCAGGACTCTTAGAGAAGTAATCTAAGTCTGCCTGTCAGACAGGTAGCTGAGAGTACAAACTGAAAAGTCACAAAGTATTTTTTGCCTTCACTGTTTATATCAAAGAACAGGAAAGAGGAACAAAGATTTAATCAAAGACATGCCTTTTGGAGACCATGCTTAAAAGCAAAGTATGAGATTGCCTTCAGGAAAACAGAAGGATATATGATCTAAATTTATGAGAACAAACATCTTTTCAATCATCAAATTGTATTTTAAACTTCTGAATGTTTTGGTTTCAATGATAATGCTAAATATACTGTGGATTATGATTTAGATGGAAAACATAGATTGCTAATGTCATACTACAGAACCGACTGATTTTTTTTTTTTT
>NW_012271631.1:0-1366 GCF_000151885.1 Dipodomys ordii
TTGTTGGTCGTGGGGCCTGAACTCTGGGCCTGGGCGCTGTCCCTCAGCTCTTCAGCTAAAGGCTAGAACTCTACCACTTGAGCCATAGCACCACTTCTGGTTTTTTCTGCTTATGTTGTGCTGAGGAATAGTGCCCAGGGCCTCATGCATCTAAAGTAAGCACTCTACCACTGAGCTACCTTCCCAGCCTCTGTTTTTTGTGCCTTATACTCAGCTTGTTCACTGATAAATGTCCATGTATTCCAGACAGTGCAGACTGAACCCCTGCCGGGATTATGTTCTAGGAAGAGTAATTGGAAGGGATAGGTAGTTGCACACTGGGCTTTTCTGATGGTGGGCTAGTTCTGAGGAGCAGAGAGGTCTAGGGCACTGTCAGAGGTGCTGGTGAGAGAGACAGGACCCATCCCATCCCTACCAAAAATATAGGGAAACCTTCCTGTTGTTATGTTGGGATTGCAAAGCCATCTTGAGTAGGAGAGGATGGTGGTAGAGAATGGGTTGTAGCTGTAAATGCAGTGCAAGTCTACAGTGAATTTTTGAGGGTAGCAGTCCCAAAACTTGGAAGCAGTCTTTGTGGCAGTATGAGGAAAAACCATGAACTAAAGCAGCCTCATATATGGTTGAAATCACTGTGTTGCTACTGCCACTACTGTAGTCTTGGAGAGGCTGCCAGCACTGGTGGCTCACATCTGTAATCCTAGCTACTCAGAAGGTTGAGATCTGAGGATCACAGTTCAAAGCCAGCCTGGGCAGGAAAGTCCATGAGACTCTTATCTCTAATAAACCACTAGAAAACCGGAAATGGTGCTGTGGCTCAAGCTGTAGAGCGCTTGCCTTGAGCTGAAGAGTGCAGGGACAGTGCCAAGCCCAAAGTTCAAGCCCCACGACTGACCAAAAACAAGAATGGGCTGAGGACATACTCATTGAAATGCTTGGGAATACCTCCAAAGGAGATTGATGGATGAGACTTGGCTGGGCTGGAGTTGGTAGCAATGTAGTGTAGCATCGGAAGCCTCCTGTCACACACACTGTGTACCAGCAGTTACACTGCTGGTGAGACAACACTGGGTCTCCAGTGGAAGAAAGGGACTGGTGCCCCAGCTGGTCCTGGCTGTGCACCAGGAACTTGGTTATATGCATGGCAGGGAGACACGTGTGTGTGTGTGTGTGTGTGTGTGTGTGTGTGTGTGTGTGTGCAATTAGATGTGGGCAGGGAGACGTGTGTGTGTGTGTGTGTGTGTGTCCAATTAGATGTGGGCAGGGAGACGTGTGTATGTGTGTGTGTGTGTCCAATTAGATGTGGGCAGGGAGACGTGTGTATGTGTGTGTGTGTGTCCAATTAGATGTGGGCAGGGAGACGTGTGTA
>NW_012271632.1:0-1722 GCF_000151885.1 Dipodomys ordii
TTCAGCTCAAGGCTAGTGCTCTACCACTTGAGCCACAGCTTTTTCTATTTATGTGGTGCTGAGGAATCAAACCCAGGGCCTCATGCATGCAAGGCAAGCACTCTGCCACTGAGCTATCTTCAAAAGCTGGTGTGTATTTTACACAATTGGACTGAGCAATATTTCAGGTGCTCAGTAGTCACATAAGCAGTTAGTGTTTGCCATATTAAACAGAACAGTATTATCAGATCCTTTCCATATTAATTGGATCAAATTTTTAAAAAGAGCCAGTCACAGTCATGGTAGCTCAAGCCTGAAATCCTCGCTACTGGGGGAAATCACAGTTCAAGGCCAGCCTGCCATAAAAAAGTTTGCTGGACATCATTTCAACAATTGGCTGGGCACAGTGGTCTGACTGTTACCCCAGCAACATGGGTGTAACATAAATAGGAGATTTGCAGTCCAGGTTGTCCCAGGCATGAAGTGAGTCCCTATCTCAAAAAATAACCAACATTAAAAAGTAGGAGGTGGGTCTGGTGGTGGTGACTCATGCCTGTAGTCCTAGCAATTTAGGAGACTGAGATCTGAGGATCATGATTCAAGGCTAGACCAGGCAGGAAAATCCAAGACTTTTTTTTCTTCTTTTTTTTGGGGGTCCAGTTCTGGGGCCTGGGTGCTGTCCCTCAGTTCTTCAACTCAAGGCTAGTGCTCTACCACTTGAGCCACAGCGCCACTTCCGGCTTTTTTTCTTTTTGCTTATGAGGTGCTGGGGAATTGAACCCAGGGCTTCAGGCATGCAAGGCAAGCGCTTTACCACTGAGCCACCTTCCCAGCCCCAAAATCCGAGACTTTTATCTCCAATAAACCACCAGGAAACCAGAAGTGGCACTGTAGCTCAAGTGGTAAGGTGCTAGCCTTGGGCTGAAGAGCTGAGGGACAATGCCCAGTCCCAGAGTTGAAGCTCCATGACCAACCCCCCCCCCCAAAAAAAAAAAGAAAAAGTAGGAGGTGGGACTGGGCACTGTTGATTCATACCTGTAATCCTAGCTACTCAGGAGATTGTGATTGGAGAATCACAGTTTGAAGTTTAAAGCCAGACCAGACAGACAACTTGAGAAACTGTTATCTTCAATTAACCACCAAAAAATCAGAAGTGGTGGTAAGGCTCAGTGGTAGAGTGCCAGCCTGAGCAAAAAGCTAAGCAAGAACATGAGGCTCTGAGTTTAAGCCCTAGTACTGGCACCAAAAAGAGGGGATCTGGTAGGGTGGCTCAAGTAGTTGAGTACCTGAATTCAGTTGCCTAAAAAATAATTATAGACCGATAATTAATTTTTTACATAGATAACTTTACTTATGTAATTATAAAATTGTTTAGTCTTGTTATGGAATTCATCCTCCAAGACAGGGATCACCTATCCCCATTAAGGGTGGAAAAATAGTATTTGAAAGTATCAATAACCATAGATTTCGAGGAGTGTTTGTGGGTAAGAGACGTTAGTATCAGTTCATGAAAGGTAGCATCTAAAAGTTTCATTTGTTTGGGTTTCCTAGAAGGCTGATCAAATGATAATACTCTTATAGGAAAAAGTAGCATGTTTCTCTGAATGGTGAGTCATGGCCAATTTCAAAATTTTAGTTTAGTATGTGAGTTCTTTTAGCACTTACATTTATTCCTCAATTTTCTGTAATAGCAGTGATTGTTTCTTTAAGGAATTGGTTCTTTCTTTCTTTCTTTCTTTTTTT
>NW_012271633.1:0-1244 GCF_000151885.1 Dipodomys ordii
AACTCATTCTATGAAGCCATCATAACCCTCATCCCAAAACCAGGCAGGGACTCATCAAAGAAAGAGAACTATAGACCCATTTCTTTGATGAACATTGATGCAAAATTTCTCAACAAAATTTTGGCCAATTTACTTCAATAATTCATCCAAAAAATCATACACCACAAACAAACAGGATTGATTTCAGGGATGCAAAGCTGGTTCAATATACACAAATCAATTAATATAATTCATCACATCAAAAAGAGCAAGATTCTAACGCATTTATAAGATTATTTATTTGTTGCTTTGTATGTCCCTCCCCCAGAGTATAACCACTACTTTCACTGTATTTGAAGTCGGTATTATTTGTGGAGGGGAAGGGGAAAAACAAGTCGTTTAAGTAAGGATACAGGTGGACCCGTTGCAACAATGAGAAGTACAAGTTGTTATGTCGAAAACGAACTTTACAACTTTGGTGTGGAGGGAGGCGGGGAGGATTGGGAGGGTGAAGGGGGAGGATGGGAAATTATGGGAAGGGGAAACAAAGGAGGAGGCAACAATGCTTGATAAGAAATATACTCATTATCTTTCCCATCTTATTGTAACCCCTCTGTACAGTATTTTCACAATAAAAAATAAATAAAAATTTAAAAAGAGCAATAAAAACCACATGATTATCTAAAAAGATGCAGAAAAAGCATATGACAAGATCTAACACCTCTTTATGATGAAGGCTCTGGAAAAACTAGAAATCCAGGGAACATGCCTTAATATGATAAAGGCTGTATATGAGAAAACTACAGCCAGCATTATACTAAATGGTGAAAAACTAAAGCCATTTCCTCTTAACTCAGGAATGAGACAAGGATGTCTACTCTCCCCACTTCCCTTCAATTTAGTATTAGAATGCCTAGCTACAGCAATAAGACAAGAAGCAAACAAAAAAGTGATCCAAATAGGAAAAGATGAAGTAAAACTCTCCCTTTTTGCAGATGACATGACCTTTTATTTAAAGAATCCCATGGACTCCACTCTCAAATTACTGGAACTGATTCAAAACTTCGGCAAAGTAGCAGGGTATAAAATTAACCCTCTATACTTATTGCAGCATTTTTTACCATAGCTAAGATATGTAACCAACCCAGATGCCCCTCAGAAGATGAATGGGTCAAGAAAATGTGGTATATATACACAATGGAATTCTATGCCTCCATCAGAAAGAATGACATTGCCCCATTTGTTAAGAAATGGAAAGCGTTGGA
>NW_012271634.1:0-1108 GCF_000151885.1 Dipodomys ordii
TTTTTCTTTTTGCTTATGTGGTGCTGAGGAATCAAACCCAGGGCCTTGAGCATGCAAGGCAAGCGCTCTACCACTGAGCCACCTTCCCAGCCCCACTTTAAAATTTTTTTAAACTCTTAGGTTGAAGGTACTTTAGTGAACACAAAAGAACTAGAAACCATAATGGAAAAGTGTAAGTGACAGGACTACCCAAAATGGTGGATAACCTGCCGAGGAAAAATAACACATGTATGGCAAAAAAAAAATTGTGAAAAAAAATCTCAGAAAAGAAAACTATAAACTGAGTATACTTTTTTTTTTTTTTGAGTCCGGTTGTGGAGCCTGATCTCTGGGCCTGGGCGCTGTCCCTCAGCTCTTCAGCTCAAGGCTAGCACTCTACCACTTGAGCCACTGCGCCACTTCCGGCTTTTTTCTTTTTGCTTATGTGGTGCTGAGGAATCGAACCCAGGGCCTCATGCATGCAAGGCAAGTGCTCTACCACTGAGCCCCTTCCCATCCCCTCATTAAATTTTTAACAAAACAAAACTCTTGTAAATTTGGCCTTAACTGTTGAACCACTAGCTTAATCTCCTTCCACACTTTCCCCTAGACAGAAACAAACCAAATGACCCATGGTTTCTGGAAACAAGTATATTTTGTTCCTTCCTGACTTCTCTATTCCCTGAGCCACACCTTACTCTCCTTTCCTCTGTAAAAGCTCATCTTCCTCCAGATCTGTTTCCCCAAAGCCTCACCTCCCCTGATTGACTCTCATCCAGGCTCTTAAGACTCTATTTCAATATCACAGGCCTCCCTGCATTCATATCTAGTATAGTGTTGATCACAAAATATCATAACTGATTGCTTTTCAATTGCTTCATGTTTGTTTTTTGTTAGTCATGGGGCTTTAACTCAGGGCCTGGGCACTGTTTCTGAGCTCTTTTGCTCAAGGCTAACACTACCACTTTGAGCCACAGCTCCACTTAGTTTTCTGGTGGTTAATTGGAGATAAGAGTATCACAGATTTCCTGTCCAGGCTAGCTTTGAAGCACAATCCTCCCATCTCAGCCTCCTGAGTAACCAAGATTACAGGCATGAACCATCAACACCCAGCCTGCTTAATTTTTTT
>NW_012271635.1:0-5421 GCF_000151885.1 Dipodomys ordii
AGAGTGCTTGCCTTGCATGCATGAGGCCCTGGGTTTGATTCCTCAGCACCACATAAGCAAAAAGAAAAAAGCCAGAAGTGGCGCTGTGGCTCAAGTGGTAAAGCACTAGCCTTGAGCTGAAGAGATGAGGGACAGTATCCAGGCCCAGAGTTCAGGCCCCATAACCGGCAAAAAAAAAAAAAAAGCTTAATGTGTGAGCAAAGTTATTTTAGATCATGAGCAAGTGCCTACATGCTCAGAAGAGATTCTGGCCTCACTTCCCCCTCATCTAGAATGGATTATCGATAGGCAAGAGATATTTTTCTTTCTCTCTTCTGCCAGAATGATTTATTGCATAGGCAAGACTGACGTACAAATGCTGACCCACAATGGACAGGGCCCAAATTTAGTGATCCTGTTGTGATCTTTTCTAGTCCCATCATTAAAACCACACAATATTTAATAATGACAAGAATTTTTTTTAAAAAAGGGAATCTCTAATAGAAAAGGTCATAGTTAATGCCCATCTCCTCCAAAGATTTGATGAAAGTAGCCACAAAGTCTCAAGATTCCGCTGCTGTTGTTTGTAATGTACTATGTGATTTTTTGGTTTCTTTTGTATGGTATAACCCATGGTATAAGCCCTGTTGTCACTGTATTTGATTCTGGTGTCCTGCATCTTGTATATACATGTTTCTAATTTGGGGAGGGGAAGGGAAATAACAAAATGCTAAAACAAGGATATAGGTTGACCCATTGTAAGAATGAGACATACAAGACACTATGTTGAAAATTAACTTTACAACCTTGCAGGGGGAGGAGTGGGGGAGGTGAGGAGAGAAGGGATGGTAGGGGAAAAACAAAGGAGGGGGTAACCATGCTCTATAGGAAATGTACTCAGTACCTTACTCATGTAACTATAACCCCTCTGTACAGTATCTTTACAATAAATTTTTAAAAAAAGATTCCCCTGCTTGTGGGCAGTGCCTGAATCTCTATTCCTGCCTCAGGTTATGTAAACCCCTGCTGCTATAGCCTTGTAACATCAAACCTTTGCTATTTGAAGCTTCTGAAATAGTAAAGGCATTGTTACCATAGCAGGATTTACCTTTTTTATTTTTCTGAGATATCCTTATCCTACAACCCAGAAATTATCACTGTTCAAATTTAAAACTTTCTTCAAGGACTTTTAAAATCCGTGACTTTTATATAGTTTGGATTTTCTTGTTTTGCATTCTAACTTTTACGACTAACTATGCTATGGAAGATGCTTCTTTGCTTTCTTCTACCTCCAGTATGTCCCATTTTTTTTCTTTTTAGTACTTCCATGTTATGAAATTATTTTTATTCACTTATTTAATTGGCTTTTGTTATTTTTCTTTACTTTCGATATGTAAGTTTTATATGAATGGGTACCTTGCTTGTCTTCTTCAGTTTTCACTTTCCCCACAAGTATTGGAAAAGTCCATGGTTCATGACAAGCGTTTGATAAATATTTGTTGAATATGGAGTGGATGAATATTCCATATCTGATTAACATTGTCATTTAACAACTCTCCTACTGCTATATATTTTGCTATCTTTAGTTTTCCCTTTAAAGACTGTCCTTACACATAAACATATTTTTAAATTTCTGATTAGTTTGCTTAGTACAAATTCCTAGAGTGGGTTTAAATTAATTAGATCAAAAGACCTGAATGATTTTAAGGCTACTGATTGATATTGCTCAAATATCCTTCAGAAAGTTATATAAATATAAATATCACTCCCAAAAGTGTGTGAGAGTGAATTCTGTGCTTAGCATTCACTTAGAAAGCGTTCACTGACCTCGCTTTTTTGTGTGCCAGTACCAGGGCTTGAACTCAGGGCCTGAGAAGTGTTCTTTGGTTTTTTCACTCAAGTCTAGCACTCTACCACTTGAACAACACATCCACTTCTTACTTTTTGCTGGTTTATTGGAGAGAAGAGTCTCACAGACTTACCTGCCCAGGATAGCTTTGTGCTGCAATCCTCAGATCTCAGCTTCCTGAGTAGGTAGGCTAGCAGATGTGAGCTATGGGCTCCTTACTGTGTGTTTTTAAACAGTCAGACAGACTCTATAAGTTATCACTCATTATGATCATTTCCATCAGTCTTCCTTTCTTATTTGAATATGAGTCTGTCTAATGACCCAGGAATTCACATCCAAGTCTATAAATTTTTTTAAATGAAGTCACATGGAAAATCCACAAGGAAGTGGGCAACTATAGTTTCCTTCTCTTATTTATTTCTTTTGCTAAACCCACTCTCCTCTGGAACTTTCTCCCCAACTTCCGAGCTATTTCCAATCTTTTTATAGAAGAGATGTGATCAAGAGCATATTTGCTCAAGAGTTCTTATCATATATAAAGAATACAAAACTGAATTGTTATTGAGCCAATTAGTTTCTGCCTACAATCTGGATGAACCTTAGACATGAGAAAAATCAAATAATTCAACAGAGAGAGGGATGTTTGAACACCGGAAAGTAAGGCCTAAAATGTCATCAATTCACCCAGGGATGTTTAGTTAATGGCTTCACTATGAAAAATAATTTTACATTCTTCCAACCACCCCATTCAAAAAGATCTTGCTCTGGAGGAAAGAAGAAGCACCAGGTGCTAACCGAGGAAAGTAGCCTGGCTCAGTCAAGAGACTGGAGATAAGAGGTTGAATCCATTTACAGAACTTAGTTTCCTGCTGTTCTTTCCATGCAGCCCAAGATTCCTGTTAGTAATGAAATTATCTTCAAGTGAAAGACCAAGACTTGGGAGAGAAATTGAGCACGGAAAATCAATACTAGGTTTCAGTAGTTCCTGACCAGAACATTAAGCTCCTTTTTATAGCACAGAGTGACTCAGTGCTGTCTCCCTTGTTGGTGGGCAGATTCACAAAAAAATATTAGATTTTGGTCTCTGTGCAAGCAATAAAAAACATTCCAATCTAAAGAACTTTCCTATTTTTTTCAATGGTACAATACTGACTTGAAATTTTTGTTATCTTTAATTGGGTTGCCATTTTAATTAGGTATTAACTTTCTCCCAGAAAATAAAGATGAAAGTAATTATGTGGGCTGCAGCCTTTTGAAAGAGCACTTGTCAATAACATCAGAGAATGTTGGCAGGGAGGAAGGTCAGAAATGATCCTCTGATCTTTTCTCACGGGGCGTGCTTAGAATTTGATGCTGTTAAAAGAGAAAACCAATGTAGTATAGTTTAGAAAAGGACTTTCAATCTTATAAGGATCTGATCTACAGGTTTTATTTCTTTAAAATTACATGCACTATATATGTGTGAGTATTTATATTACTCCATCATGAAGGTTGGTACATTATGGTGTGAGAGTGAAACAAAGTCTTCTACCTGATTTTTAAATAAAGTTTTATTGGAACATAGTGATGTCCATTTGGTTATGCATTGTCTATGACTGCTTTTGTGCTCTAATGACAGAATTGAATAGTTTTTATTTATTTATTTTGTGTTAGTGGGGTTAAACTCAGAGCCTAGACCACTGTCTCTTAGCTTTTCCACTCAAAGCTAGCACTCTACCACTTGAGCCATAGCTCCACTTCTATCTTTTTGCTAATTAATTGGCATTAAGTGTGTCAAAGACTTTTCTGACTAGGCTGGCTTCAACTTGTGATTCTCAGATCTCAAGTAGTTAGTATTATAGATATGATCCACTAGCATTCAGCACCTTTGAATACTTTTGACAGAGATCACATAGCCCTTTAGAGAAAAATATTTACAAGTTCCTGTTCTAGAGTCAGGTCTTTGTATTTAGCAAATTTTTTTGTCAGTCGTGGGGCCTGAATTCTGGGCCTGGGTGCTGTCCCTGAACCCTTCAGCTTAAGACAAGCGCTCTACCACTTGAGCCACAGGGCCACTTCTGGCTTTTTCTGCTTATGTGGTGCTGAGGAATCGAACCCAGGGCCTCATGCATGCAAGGCAAGCACTCTACCACTGAGCCACCTTCCCAGCCCCTGGAAAACTATTCTTTAAAAAATATTATTTAAGGGGCTGGGAAGGTGGCTCAGTGGTAGAATGCTTGCCCTGCATGAATGACCCTGGGTTCAATTCCTCAGCACCACATAAAGCAAAAAGAAAAAAGCCAGAAGTGGCACTGTGGCTCAAGCAGTAGAGCGCTAGCCTTGAGCTGAAGAGCTGAGGGACAGCGCCCAGGCCCAGAGTTCAGGCCCCACGACCGGACCAAAAAAAAAGAAAAAGAAAAAAAAAGAAGAAAGTTGGGGCTGAGAAGGTGGCTCAGTGGTAGAGTGCTTGCCTTGCATGCCTGAGGCCCTGGGTTTGATTCCTCAGCACCACATAAGCAAAAAGAAAAAAGCCAGAAGTGGCACTGTGGCTCAAGCAGTAGAGCGCTAGCCTTGAGCTGAAGAGCTGAGGGACAGCGCCCAGGCCCAGAGCTCAGGCCCCACGACCGGACCAAAAAAAAAGAAAAAGAAAAAAAAAGAAGAAAGTTGGGGCTGAGAAGGTGGCTCAGTGGTAGAGTGCTTGCCTTGCATGCCTGAGGCCCTGGGTTCGATTCCTCAGCACCACATAAGCAAAAAGAAAAAATCTGGAAGTGGCACTGTGGCTCAAGTGGTAGAGCGCTAGCCTTGAGCTGAATAACTGAGGGACAGCGCCCAGGCCCAGAGTTCAGGCCATGACCAGACCCCCCCCCCAAAAAAAAAGAAAAGAAAGTCTACCTCTGCTGGCCACTGGTGGCTGACTCCTATAATCCTAGCTACTCAGGAGACTGAGATCTGAGAATCACAGTTTGAAGCCAGTGTGGGCAGGAAAATACATGAGACTCTTAACTCCACTTAAGCACCAGAAAAAGTAAGCTGCAAGTGGAGCTGTGGCTCAAGTGGTAGAGTGCTACCCTTGAACAAAAAAGTTCAGGGACACAACTCAGGTCCTGAGTTCAAGCCCCAGAACAGCACCTCTAGGCATTTACACCCTGAGGCCAAAGGTGTTTTTGCATAGGAGTGGTTGACAAAGGCTTAATAACTATGTGCAGATGATCATATAAAATAATATTTTATTAAATGAACTCCAAGAAAAAGAGAAGAGATTTTTTTCATTTTATTTTATTTTATTTTTTTGTGAACATACTGTACAGAGGGGTTACAATTACATGGGCAGGATAATGAGTACATTTCTTATCAAGCATTGTAGCTTCCTCCTTTGTTTACCCTTCACATCCCTTCCTAGCCTCTCCCACAATCCCCCACCCAATCCTCCCCCCCAAAAAAACATTGTAAAGCTCGTTTTCGACATGACAACTTGTACTTCTCATTGTTGCAACAGGTCCACCTGTAGCCTTAAACAACTTGTTTTTCCCCATCTCCTCCACAAGTTATACTGACATCAAATATAGTGAAAGCAGGGGTTATACTGTGGGGGAGGGACATACAAAGCAACAAAG
>NW_012271636.1:0-1451 GCF_000151885.1 Dipodomys ordii
AACAAAGGAGGAGGCTACAATGTTTGATAAGAAATGTACTCATTATCTTGCCCATGTAATTGTAACCCCTCTGTACAGTATTTTCACAATAAAAAGATTCCTGGAATCTTGTTGATGAATTTGTACTCTCTCATGAGTTTTTTTTTGACTGTATTACCACAGAATTGTCGGAAGAAATGTTTAATGGAAAACAATAATCCTGCCTCCCTAATATCTGCTAATTTGAAAAGTTAAAAAATGTGTATTGTTTTGTTCACTGGTTATATGAATATGCTTATGGGGTACTTGTCTTTTCTTTTCTTGTGGGGGGCATTCCTGGGGCTTGAACTCAAGGCCTGGGCACTGTCCTTAAGCTTCTTTTGCTCAAGGCAGTACTCCACCACTAGAGCCACAGTGCGGGCCTTTTCTTTTTATGTGGTACTGAGGAATGGAACCCAAGGCTTCATGCATGCTAGGCAAGCACTCTACCATTACGCCACATTCCCAGCCCCTGTATTTTCTTTCATGAACAGTTCATCTTTACTTTTTACTGTACATTCTGTGTATTTATAGTAGTCTTTGCGAGCGTGCACACGCACGCACGCGCGTGCGCACACGCACACACACACACCAGTACTGAGGTGAACTCAGGACCTAGGTGCTGCCCCTTAACTTTTTTACTCAAGGCTGGTGCTCTACCACTTGAACCATACCTCCATTTCTAGCTTTTAGATTAGCTGGAGAGAAGAATCTCACGGAGTTCCCTATTCAGGTTGGCTTGAAACCACAATCCTCAGATCTCAATTTCCTGATTAGCTAGGATTACAGGCATGAGCCCCCAACTACTAGCCAGTTTTTCGTAAGATAGTTATATACCACATGGCAACTGGCTCTCTCAAAACATGAAACATGCAACTAATATCTTCAGACTTCAACTGACATAGGGAAATTAACACCTTGAAAAGGCAAGCTGTAGAAAAGGGAAGATTGCTGTATTCTTACAGATGGGACAAAGGAGAAGTCAAACATGAAATAAGTTCATGTACTGGCTTCACCTCAGATGTTAGTTTCTCTCCAATGTAGTTCATTGGTTGCCATTTAATCATGTGACAGTATCAGAGTTTTTCTCTTGGATTCAGTTGGCTACCTAAACTGATAGTGTTCCCAACTGCCATGATGGGGCTTCTACATTCAAATGTGGGAGAAAATTTCATCAAGCCTCATGACTGATCAAAAAAAATTTTTTTTAGACTTCATAGTCATTTTCCAGAATCAGCTATGAGGAAATGCTGGACTGCTCACTCAGCTCACCCTGAAGTAAAATTCCTTTCTCCCACTTACTTAAGTTAGAGAATCAACTCATTGCAACGAGAAGTACAAGTCGTTATGTCAAAAATGAACTTTACAACTTTGGTAGGTGGGGGGAGGAAGAGGGTTGAATTGGGGAGTAGGGGGAGGATGGGATGGAAAGA
>NW_012271637.1:0-2647 GCF_000151885.1 Dipodomys ordii
CGCAGGACCACGGCCTTCCCCTCGCAGCTTTGCGGCCGCCCTGAGGGGCGCGCTGAGTGGACGTCCCCGTGGACGGGGCGGGAGGGGCGCTCGTGGAGCCTCCCTCGTGGGGACAGCACCAGCCCCGGCGTGAGTCACCCGCCCAGGCGGCGGCCGGTGCGCCTCCGTCCGCTGGACGCGCGGGCAGAGCTGGCCCTGGGCCAGTGCGCATTCCACGCCACACTGAAGTAAGGAGGTCGGGTCTGGCCGGCGCCATCTTGGCCACAGGGCAGACGGTAGGGTCGGCCATCTTGTCTCCGCGCTGGAGGAAGGAAACGCCCGCCTCCCAGGTGATGGGCGGGCACTTGGCTGATAGGTTACTGAATCTGTCAGTCCCAGGGCCTGGGCCTGGGCATTTCCGGTGGACCCGCCCGGATGTCTCCGCGATCGTGTCCTGTGTCGAGTGTCCTGTCTGCTGGCTCGTCTCCGGTCGCCATGGCGTCCCGATGCAGCGCGCCATCGGAGCTGAACTGGTTCGTTGGTATTGTGTTTGTTCTTTCTTCCCTGTCTGGTTTGTTTCCTAACCGTGTTAAGTGACTGTGGGGCTGCAGGTCTCTGTAACGGCGCGCGGCCTGCAGCCCGCCCCCGGATACTAAAGACTCCAGTACTCCATCTTCCCAAGTAACTACCTTACCACACCAGGAAGGACGAAGAGCAGCCCGGGACACACGGAGAAGGGGAGGCGCGGGCCCTGAGCGCCGGCCTGGGGATCCCGGACTCCTCCCGCCTCCTCCCACCTCCCATCTGGTTCAAGCGCCACTTGCCCATCCTCCCCTCCCCTCGGGGAAGCCGCCCTGCTGACATCTCAGCTCTGTCGGGTCTGGTGTGTTTAGGTGGAGTTGCGATGCTAAGCTCCAGAGGAGACCGCAGGCCGCAGGGATCTCCCTTGAGGAAGACAGACAGGGCAGCTCCATGGAGGAGAAGCGCTCCGAACTTGGCCCATGCAGAAGAACTTGAATTCAGGGTGACTCGCATTTGACTCCCAATTAAGAATTTTCTTATCTCCTTTCAAACATAGTTGTTCCTTTACATGGACGCTTATAAATTGGTTCCAATGGCAATTCTAAAAAAGAGCATAAAATGCTGAGTACAGGAAGCGTTGGCCGCATACAATACCACCTTTTCAAGTTTAAAAAATAATCATCATGTGCAGGACTCTAGTAGCTCACTTTTAACATCCTAATTATACAGGAGGCTGAGACCCAGTGGATCATGATTTGAAGCCAAGTTGGGCAGAAAAAAGTCTTAAGAGACTCCATCTCTAATGAACCAGCAAAATGCCAGGCTGGAGGCATGCCCTAGTGGTAAAGCACCAGTCATATACAAGAAAGCTACATAAGGCTCTGAGTTCAAACCCCAGTACCAGCACCAAAAAGAAAAAAAAAAGTGTAGCAAGCTTCTTACAAGTTATCCATCCATCATTCTTTATCAGTCAAATAAGTTTTCAGTAAAATAGGGATCCATATCATTGGTTTCCATATTACTGGTTTTTATCGCAGAATGGGGAATAGAGGATTATTTTGATTTGTGTTTCCTTGGGAGAGTTTTGCATTTTCTACACTGAGGCCATATTTCTTTTGTAATCAGAAAATAAAATTAATAACTATTAGCAAAATAAGTTTATTGACATTATGCTGTGGGGTGTTAGGTAGTACCATTATTCTTTCTGAGAAAAACCATAATTTCCTTTCAGAAGGAAAAACAAAAGTTTGTAGAATTATGTAACCAAACTCTGGTCAGCATCTCACTGAAAGAATTCTCTTCCAATGTCTTTTATGACCCCAACTATTAATTCAGCACATTTCCATGTTCTCTGCTCTGGGTGGCACATTAATTTCCTCCACTGACTTCCAGGGCATTCTGTGGGTGGACAGGGCTTCTGGCGAGAGGAACCAGCCCGGCCTGGGAGGCCATCAGCATCTTCCTAATTCTTTTCATTGTTTACATAGCACAGAAATATGATTTATTTTGGCCAAGAAAGCATTTGTTTATTAAATTCTTAAAATGTTGGTGGCCTTCAATTATGGAGGACTTCATTTAGAAGAAAACACATGCTGGGGGTTGGCAGAGCCCAAAACATTTAAAATACTAAAAGGGATAGCGATCAAAAGCATTTGATGTCTAATGTACTGCATGAGGACAGCAGTCAATGAAATTGTGTTGTGTGAGATTTTGGTTAAACAACTACTGCTTCACTGCTGCCGTCCTGCAATGAGGTTGGAAGTGAGGAGAGCCATGGTAACATGTCATTACAGGGTCCATGTCTCCATCTCTGTGACTCAAACAGGCACAATAAAACACACTCCAAAACGATTAGTCACATTTGTCTCACATCCAGTCAGGTCACTTGTCCCACTTGAGATGTGCATACATTTGTTACTAATTTCATTATTGCTGCTGAGGATGTTTATAAGTGGCAGTCTATTAAAAAGTATTCTACATATTCACAATATAATTTTTTAAAAGGCCTCAACTTCCCTTGGGAACTTCTGATTTATTCCTATTCACTCTGACACTCCTGGTGTGCAGAACAATGTAAAACCAGATGCAAGCTGTCATCCACTAATGAAAGAATAAAACCATGAGATCCTTCTGTTTTGTTTTTTTT
>NW_012271638.1:0-2042 GCF_000151885.1 Dipodomys ordii
TTTTTTTTGGTCATGCGGCTTGAACTCTGGGCCTGGGCGCTGTTCCTCAGTTTTCAGCTCAAGGTGAGCACTCTACCACTTGAGCCACCGAGCCATTTGTGGTTTTCTGAGTGATTTATTGGAGATCAGAGTCTCATGGACTTTCCTGCCTGGCTGGCTTTGAATTTCAATCCTCAGATATCAGCCTCCTGAGTAGCTAGGATTACAAGTATGAGCCACTGGTGCCCAGCATTCTTTTTAATTCTTTAGCCCACTTATTAAATGGGGTGTTGTTTGAGGATTTGTTTATTGAGAAGTTTAATTTTTTAAAGCTCCAGATATATTTTGGATATATGGGCCTCTTGCAGATGATATGTTGATATTAGAGTCTGTTGTATAGCTAGTGAAGATCTTCTTCCAATCTGTGGGCTTTCTATTTATCTTGCTAGTATGTCCTTTGCCATGCAGAAGCTCTGCAGTATAATGTAATCCAATTTATCCAGCCATTCTTTGATTTCTTGTGTTTCTGGATCTTTATTTAGGAAGTTTTGACCTGTTCCAAGCAGCTCTACTGTATCCCCTATTACTTCCCGGAATATTTCCAAAGTATCTGCTCTTATCTTGAGGTCTTTGATGCATTTTAGAGTTGATTATGGTTTAGGCTGATGTATAAGGATCTAACTTAAGTTTTCTACATGTGTGTAACCAATTCTGCCAACACCATTTGTTGAGAGGATGTCTTTTCTTCCATCTGATGATTTTGCCTCCCTTATCAAAAATTAACTGGCTGTATGTCTGTGGGATCATTTCTGGGTCTTCAATTCTATTCCATTGGTCCTCAGACCTGTTCATGTGCCAATACTAAGCTGTTTTTATAACTATGGTTTTATAAGAGAACTTGAAATTTGGTATTAATATTACTCCAGCACTGTTTTGTCTGCCAAGGATTGTTTTTGCTATTTGGAGTCTTCTATTAATCCAGATGAATTTTTGAATTGCTTCATCTATTTCATTAAACAATGTTGTTGGGATATTGATGGATATTGCATTGGACACTATTGCCATTTTCCCAATGTTAATCCTCCCAATCCAGAAGCATGGGAGGTTTTTCCACTCCCTAAATCTTCTTTAATTTTCTTTTTCAGATTTTTAAAGTTTTCATCATAGAGGTCCTTTGCCTCTTTGGTTAAGTTAATTCCTAGGTAAGTTTTTAGGGCTATTTCAAAAGGAGTTGCTTTTCTGATTTTACCCTTGCTCTTCTTGTTGCTGGTGTACAGAAAAACTACTGATTTTTATGTGTTAAATCAAATATTTTATAAGCTCTATATTAAAAACCAATGACATGGTTCTGATTCTATACTGCTGCAAAATTACCAAATTATTTTTATTCAAGAAAATTAAATCATCATATTTTTTTCATGAGAATAGAGGTTTGATGGGTAATAAAAATGGAAAGAAAAAGTGATTTGAATATAAAATTAGACTTGATCTATAGCTTAACAAAGTATAGGCAAATAATTTATCATACTGCAGTTAGTATTTTTAAATACATTCTATTTCCATAACTTAGAATATGCCTTTTTAAATTTTTTTTATTGTGAAAATACTTTACATAAGGGTTACAATTACATGGGCAAGATAATGAGTACATTTCTTATCAAACATTGTAGCCTCCTCCTTTGTTTCCCCTTCCCATTCCTTCCCCTCCCTCCCGCCCCCCATCCAATCTTCCCCATTCCCCCTCCCCCCTCAGCACCAAAGTTGTAAAGTTCGTTTTAGACATAACAACTTGTACATCTCATTGTTGCAATGGGTCCACCTGTATCCCTATTTAAACGATTTGTTTTTCCCCTTCCCTTCCACAAATTATATCGACAACAAATACAGTGAAAACAAGGGTTATACCATGGGGGAGGGACATACAAAGCAACAAAGAAATAATCTTATAAATGTGTTAGAAACAATCACATGAAAGAAAAAACACATTTGAATACATTTCTTAAGGTTCATTTTCCTAACATCACCTTATCTGACCTTTTCTGCTTGATTCAGACATATACTAG
>NW_012271639.1:0-1089 GCF_000151885.1 Dipodomys ordii
TTTTCTTTTTGCTTATGTGGTGCTGAGGAATCGAACCCAGGGCCTCAGGCATGCAAGGCAAGCGCTCTACCACTGAACCAACTTCCCAGCCCCTCTCATGGACTTTCCTTCCAGGGTTGGCTTTGAACTTCAATCCTCGGATCTCAGCTTTCTGAGTAGCTAGGATTACTGGCATGAGTCATTAGCCTAGACTAGGTACACTTTCTACTGAATATGGAAAATGGAACCATTCAAGCTGGGAAATGGTCTGTAGCAGGACTAAATACCCTGAGGCCAAACATGATAGTCCTCTTTGACACCTTGAAAAGAAGCCAACGTGACTTCAGAAGTAGAGGGGCACCAGACTGTGGACCTTTCAGGGCTTCTTGTGCAGGTCAGATGACAAATTTAGGCTTACTTAAAAACCAAGCTGGATGCCAGTGGTTCATGCCTGTAATCCTAGCTACTTAGGAGGCTGAGATCTGAGGATCACAGTTCAAAGCCAGGCAGGGCAGGAAAGTCAGTGAGACTCTTATCTCCAATAAGCTACTCAGAAAAAGATGGATGTGGTGCTGTGGCTCAAGTGGCAGAGATCTAGCCTTGAGCAAAAGGACCACTCTCAGATCTGGGACAGCATCCAGGTCCAGAGTTCAAGCCCAGGACCAGTAAAAAACAAAACGAAAAGAACAACAACAATCCTTAAAAACCAGGGCATGGTAGCTACTAGCTACTTCAGATGCAGAGATTAGGAGGATTGTGATTGGAGGCCACTCTAAAGAAAGAAGTTCCTGAGAGTTTATCTCCTGGGAGTTAAAAGTTGGTGAGCTTGCTTGGGACAGGACATAGAGAAGGTATGGACATGTCGGGACTACTCAGGAAAGTCTAGAGTCCAAGAAAAGGAGAGACTGCCAGAGGAGAGAGTAATCAGGTCCGTTAACTGTTACACCTAACTCTGTTTTTTTTTTTTAATTTATTTTTTTTGTTTTTGGTTTTTTGGTTTTTTGCCAGTCATGGTACCTGCTACCACTTGAGCCACAGCACCACTTCCAGCTTTTTCTGCTTATGTGGTGCTGAGGAATCGAACCCAGGGCCTCATGCATGCAAGGCAAG
>NW_012271640.1:0-1999 GCF_000151885.1 Dipodomys ordii
AGCCAGAAGTGGCGCTGTGGCTCAAGTGGTAGAGCGCTAGCCTTGAGCTGAAGAGCTGAGGGACAGCGCCCAGGCCCAGAGTTCAGGCCCCATGACTGGAACCCTCCTCCCCAAAAAAGTTATTATCTCAATATAATAAATACTTAATATCTAGATATAAATAAACAGTTTAAGCCACAATTTTATCCTAAGCTAGACAGATTTGTTACCTTTTGGGAGCCTCATTTTCTTATCTATAAAATTGAAAAAATTGTTATTATTACTATTATTATTATTATGTTTTTCATTGCTGGGGACTAAGCCCAGGGCAACATGCATGCCTTTAAGCAAATGGTCTAACCACTGAGCTGCCTACTATATAAGGTTATACTCAGTAAAATCTCAGTAATTATCACCTATTACTATTATATTATTATTTTACCTTCTGCAGTAATCCCTCTACACTTAAACAACACCAGTTCTCTTTGCAGTGTGTATGATTGTAATGATCAATAGCAATAGTTTACATTTATTGCTCACTTTCCCTGTTAGGTATGGCTAACTTCTTTAAAATGTTCCAGATCCCACATGATTTGAGATATATTATCTCATTTAATTCTCAAACCATCATTAGTAGGTAGGTGTAGTTGTGACTGTGACCCCTGAGTGTCCCTGCCTCACCTTGTTGACTATACCAAAAACTCAAAAGACTTGAAAGCCATTTGTCAGGGTCAATTTGTCCTGCAACAAGGTAACACTTTTCTCTAAGAAAATGCAGTCTGGCTGCTGTCTACTATAAAAGCAGTGAATTCCTAAGCTAAATGTTTCTCAGTTTTTGCAACTTCTACCTGGGCTTCCCTGTGTTGCCCCTGGAAGAGTTGGGGAACAAGAGGAACTGACGAATACACAGCTTAGGCTGCTAACTGCAACAGATAATAAAGTCCTCTGTGTCTGACCCAGGAATCTCATGTGTCCTGCCCGCATAAGTGAGCCAGTAACTGACAAACTATTAGCTTACAGTGGGAAAATCTCCAACCCTGTAAAGAAGTAGCTTGGCTATTTGCTAGTGGTACTACATAGCTCACTGGCTTTCTTCATTCCTATGAGTTGAGCATAGTGTCTGATATATCAAAGGTACTAAGTGCTTGTTGAATGAATAGTTCATATTATTTAAGAAATTTACATAGGTATCAAATAATCCTCAGAACAAGCCTTACAAAATAAGGACTATTATTTCTTCTTTTTATAGTTGAGAAAAAAGGTTTGAAGAGTTTAACTGACTTGCCCATTTTCACTCAACTAGGAAATGGGGCAGTCAGGATTGCTTTCTGGTCATGACAAAGTCTACAAATAACTTAGTGTGATAAGGAAAATAGTGTGTGTGTGTGAGAGAGTAAATGTGAGTGTGTATTTATCTGTGTGTCTGTGTATGCTGGTACTGAGGTTTGAACTTGAAACTTCATGTTCTTGCTCAGATAGCACTCTACCACTTGAGTTATACCTTTGAAGCATGGGCTGGCTTTAAACCAGGATCCTCTGGATCTTAGTCTCCTGAGTAGCTAGGATTGTAGGCCCAAGTTCTGGTGCCTCGCTCCCATCCTTTCTTCCTCTTGTGCCTCTCCTCCTTTCTTTCCCCTTTTCTCTTCTCCTCTCCTTTTCTCTCCTCCCCCCCAATCTCCTTGCTTCTTCTTTCCTATTCCTCTCTTCTTCTTCTCCTTTTCTTCTCACTCTCTTTTCCTCCTCCACTGACCCTCTTTTCTCTTCCATGTCCTCCTCTTCTTCTTCTTCCTCTTCCTCCTTTTTCTTTTTTCTTTTCTTTTCTTCTTTCTTTTTTTTTTTTTGGGCCCGGTCGTGGGGCCTGAACTGGGCCTGGGCGCTGTCCCTCAGCTCTTCAGCTCAAGGCTAGCGCTCTACCACTTGAGCCAGAGTGCCACTTCCGGCTTTTTTCTTTTTGCTTATGTGGTGCTGAGGAATCAAACCCAGGGCCTCATGCATGCAAGGCAAGCGCTCTACCACTGAG
>NW_012271641.1:0-1807 GCF_000151885.1 Dipodomys ordii
ACCACGATCCTCAGATCGCAGCCTCCTGGGTAGCTGGGATTATAGGTGTGAGCTACAGGCCCCTGGCTCCTTGCTGCTATTTCTCAGCCTACTTGCGTGGCAGTATTCTGAGCTCAGGTTCCAGGCTGTGTTTGGCAGGTGCCTGCTGGAAACTGGTTTTACTCCCAGCAAAACCAAACAGCCCCAAGATGTGGGGAGCGTTCTCATCATGGCTCGAAAGCCACAGCCTGGGTCATTTCTATCTGTGAGATGCAGAGGTCAGAACGTTCTCAGGAGAGTAAATTCACATGGACGCATAGTGATCTTTTGGAGATAATTCTTTGCCAGGATGAGAAACTCTGTGTGTGTGTGTGTGTGTGTGTGTGCGTGCACACATGCATGCATGCGCATGCCAGTCCTGGGGCTTGAACTCAGGGCCTGGGCACTGTCTCTGTGCTGCTTTTGCTCAAGGCTAGTGCTCTGTGACTTTGAGCCCCAGTGCCACTTCTGGCTTTTTTTCTGAGATGAATTGGAGATCAAAGTCTCATGGATTTTTCCTGCTCCAGGCTGGCTTTGAACTGTGATCCCCAGATCTCAGCTTCCTGAGTAGCTAGAATGACAAGTGTCAGCCACACACACCCAGTTACTTTCTCTCCTCCTCCTCCTCCTCCTCCTCCTCCTCCCTCTTCCTCCTGCCTTCTCCTTCTTCTTTTCTGGGTCCTGGGGCTTGAACTCAGGGCCTGGACACTGTCCCTGAGCCTCTTTGTGCTCAAAGCTAGCGCTCTACCACTTGAGCCACAGCTCCACTTCGAGTTTTCTGGTGGTTCATCGGAGATAAGAGTCTCTCAGACTTGCCCGGGGCTGGCTTTGAACCACGATCCTCAGATCTCAGCCTCCTGAGTTAGCTGGCGTGAGCCACCGGTGCCTGGCACGAATGAATGTTTTCCACAGGGCTTGGTGTTTGGTGCCCTGTGGGGCTGGGTACAAAGCCATGGGCTGGTGCTTGCTTGTATTTTCTCTGGCTTCTTCAGAACACAGGGGCCGTTATGGGAATGCTGCGGCCCGTCCCAAGACACGGGAAGCCATAGCAGTGACCCAAACCAAGGCCTCATTTGTGAATATTTCTGCAGTAGTAGCCCATCAAAAGTGGGGAGCCACTGGGCACCTCATGTTGGGCCCCAGGGCTATGTTCCGAGATCCTTTGAGACATACACACACACATCTAGATGGACGCCAAGCACTCTGTATAATCCCAGCTGCTTAGGAGGCTGAGATCTGAGGATCACAGTTCAAGGCCAGCCCGGGCAGGAAAGTCTGTGAGACTCTTATCTCCAATGAACCACCAGAAAACCGGACGTGACGCTGTGGCTCACGTGGTAGAGCACTGGCCTTGAGCTGAAGAGCTCAGAGACAGCACCCAGGTCGTGAGTTCAAACCCCACAACTGACAAAACAAGCAAATATAAAAAGGTGCATCTCTTCCCTACAAACCCACCGATCTAGAACCCCTATTCCGATCACCTCCTTTATTGGGTTTTTCTCTTTGGACCCCAGCTAGAACCAGCTACCAAACCACTGGAAATCTATGTCTCAGAGCCTGGGAGATTCATTCCCACTGGTCAGCTCTTCAGCCTCCTTTCCCCTCCCTGGCCCATACCTTGGTGCTAAAATTACAAGAGGAAAAAAATGTCCAGCTCCCCCCCCCCCCCCCTGGGGTTCCCTGTGTTTTCTGGTTCACCCCGGGGCTTGCCAGCGGATGCCAGGCTTTTCTAGGAAATGGGAGAAGGGATGTCTCCCTCTATGACCTCTCTCTGGGCCTGTGTGTGTGT
>NW_012271642.1:0-3004 GCF_000151885.1 Dipodomys ordii
TCTTTGTACCCTCAGAACATGAATACTTCCAGGGACATGAGTGACACAGGAGTCCTGGGGTTCTTTTCTTTTCTTCTTCTTTTTTTTTTTTTTGTTGGTCATAGGGCTTGAACTCTGGGCCTGCTCCTTGTCCCTCAGCTCTTCAGCTCAAGGTGAGCACTCTACCACTTGAGTCACAGGGCCACTTCCAGTTTTCTGGTGGTTAATTGGAGATAAGAGTCTCAAGGATTTTCTTGCCCAGGCTGGCTTTGAACCTCAATCCTCAGATCTCAGCCTCCTGAGTAGCTAGGATTACAAGCATGAGCCACCAATGCCCCACTCCTGGGGGTTATTTTCTTCTTTTCTCTTCTTTCTTTCTTTTTTTTTTTTTGTGGGGGAAGGAGTTATGAACTCATGGCTAGGCAGGTGCTCTATTACCTGAGTTTGCTCCAGTTCCTTTTTGCATTGACTAGTTTTGAGATAGGGACTTGGTTTATGCTCCAGCTGGCTGAACCGTGATCCTCCTACTTGTGATTTCCTGTGTCATTAAAGTTGCCAGGCACACATCATGATAACCAGCCATTGTGCTTTCCTTCTAGCCAGGATTGTAGCAATATATACTATCAGCCATTGGTGGACATAAGGTCTCATGAGATTCTTTTTCCTCAGGGCTGGTCTCAGTGGTAATCCCCATCTCCTGAGTAGCTAGGATTACAAGCATGAGCCACCAATGCCCCACTCCTGGGGGTTATTTTCTTCTTTTCTCTTCTTTCTTTCTTTTTTTTTTTTGTGGGGGAAGGAGTTATGAACTCATGGCTAGGCAGGTGCTCTATTACCTGAGTCTTGCTCCAGTTCCTTTTTGCATTGACTAGTTTTGAGATAGGGACTTGGTTTATGCTCCAGCTGGCTGGAGCTGTGATCCTCCTACTTGTGATTTCCTGTGTCATTAAAGTTGCCAGGCACACATCATGATAACCAGCCATTGTGCTTTCCTTCTAGCCAGGATTGTAGCAATATATACTATCAGCCATTGGTGGACATAAGGTCTCATGAGATTCTTTTTCCTCAGGGCTGGTCTCAGTGGTAATCCCCATCTCCTGAGTAGCTAGGATTAAAGGCTTGAGTCCCTGTGCCTGGCTGTGAGGCTGCCTTTTAAAGTTCCTTTAACTCCCTATCCCAGTGATTGGGTGAGGTCTCTGGGGTGTGGTTTATGCCCTGAGAAAGAACACAAGTCCCAGATCCTTTATCCTCTGAGTGGTGATGGGGAGGCAGTGAGCATGTATAACTCACAGGTCTGTGTTGGGAGACTGAAAAGGAACCAGGGGTAGCAGGAAAGACTCCAGGTTAACTTTGTGCTGAGTTAACTCAGATCTCCTGGAGAACTGCCCCTGAAGCAACCATACCCACACCTGGGCAGCGTCAGCAGGTCCGAAGCAGAGACAGTGACTAGAAATCTCCAGTACTGAAGCCCTAGTTTTTAAAGTGGAGGTTCATATTACTATGGCAACACATCATGCTCCAGTGTCTGGGACTGAGCATGGGGGAGGAGCAGCTGGGATTTCCATTGATGGCTTCCAAGGAGCTGAGTTCAAACCTCATCTTTACTCCTCAATGGAGTCACTTCACAATCTGAAACCAAGTCAACAAACTATATCCTGAAAATACTTGGCCTTATTATTATTACTATCATTATTACAGTTTGTGTGCCTATACAAGTCCTCACGCTCTTGTCTGGCTTTTTCCATTTAAGTCTGGTGCTCTACTGCTTACAACATAGCTCTACTTCTGTTTTTTTTTTTCTTGTTAGTTGGATATATGAATGCTATGAATTTGTCTGTCTAGGCTTACTTTGAACCATGATCCTTAGATCTCAGCCTTCTGAGCGGTTAGGAGTACAGGCGTTAGCCACCTGCACCTGAGCCTTTATGATAGACCTTAGCTTTGTAATGTTTGCTTAGCAGCTCTCTAAGTGAACAATAGATAGTAAATACAAAAAGCCTCCTAGTAAAAGATCATTTCACAGCATCTTCCAGACCTTCTTTCCTCCCCAAGGCAGGGACCCAAGGCAAAATTCCTGAACATGAGAGATTCTGCAAAATGAAGCTGACTCACCCCTGACAGGCTGGCAGCTTCCAGTTCTTATCTGGAGAAAGATCCTTCCGCAGTAATTATTGTCAACTTGGTGAAAGGAAAAGGAAGTGAATAATTAGGAGGAATTGAGTAGATGCAAATTTCCCTTTGTTCAAAGCTGGTGTCTCAAGACTACTCGTCACCAAGAGGATTTCCAATGCATTTAATTTGCTTTATTTCCGAATGAAGATGGGGGGAAAGTCCTTGTATGGCTAGGATGACAGGCACATTATGGCACCCAAGTATGGGTTGAGATGGGGATTTCACTAACTTTTTTGCCCAAGCTGGCTTGGAATCATAATCCTCTCCATCTCTACCTCCTGAGTAGCTGGGATTACAGGCCTAGGTGGGTACTTTTTATTAGCCTTAATTTGTTGACTAGGAAATGAGGCTGAGGAAGCTGAAGAAGTAAACAAGAGAGATTAAAGGAAAGACGGCAATTCTGCTTTCTATAGAAAAGGCAATTTCCTGCTATAAAATAGCAGGAAATAAAATAATAACTAATGACCAAGCTCACTGGGCACGGGAATTCTAGCTACTCAGGAGTCTGACATCTGAGGACTGGGGTTCAAAGCCAGCCTGGGCAGGAAAGGCCATGACACTCTCATCTCCAGTTAACCACCAGAAAACCGGAAGTGATGCTATGGCTCAAAATGGTAGAGTGCTAACCTTGAGTGAAAAAGCGCAGAGACAGTGTACAGGCCCTGACAAAGAAAGCTGGAAATGGAGCTGTGGCTCAAGTGGTAGAGCACCAGCCTTGAGTGAAAAAGGTTAAAGACAGTGCCTAGGCCTTGAGTTCAAGCCCCAGCACTGACAAACACACACAAACACAAAATAAAAATAAAGTATCTGGGAAAAGGCTGTGGGCTTTTTTTTTGGGGGGGGGGTCCGGTCG
>NW_012271643.1:0-5591 GCF_000151885.1 Dipodomys ordii
AACAACAAATCCTCAAAGAAACAACTGCCCAATAAATAAGTGGGCTAAAGACTTAAAGAGAAACTTCTCTGAAGAGGAAAGAAGGATGGCCAACAAACACATGAAGAAATGCTTAACCTCCCTAGCCATAAAAGAAATGCAAATTAAAACATTGAGATACCACCTCACCCCAGTTAGAATGGCTATAATCAAGAACTCTGATAACAGATGCTGGAGGGGATGTGGACAGAGTGAACCTTACTGCATTGTTGGTGGGAGCGTAACTTTGGAAACTAGTATGGAGGTTCCTTAAAAGACTCCACATAGGGGCTGGGAAGGTGGCTCAGTGGTAGAGCACTTGCCTTGCATGCTCAAGGCCCTGGGTTCGATTCCTCAGCACCACATAAGAAAAAAGCCGGAAGTGGTGCTGTGGCTCAAGTGGTAGAGTGCTAGCCTTGAGCTGAAGAGCTGAGGGACAGTGCCCAGACCCAGAGTTCAGGCCCCACGACCGGACCCCCCCAAAAAAATTTAAGGGGCTGGGAAGTTGGCTCAGTGGTAGAGCGCTTGCCTTGCATGCCTGACGCCCTGGGTTTGATTCCTTAGCACCACATAGAAAAAAGCCGGAAGTGGCGCTGTGGCTCAAGTGGTAGAGCGCTAGCCTTGAGCTGAAGAGCTGAGGGACAGTGCCCAGGCCCAGAGTTCAGGCCCTGCGACTGGACCCCCCCAAAAAAATTTAAGGGGCTGGGAAGTTGGCTCAGTGGTAGAGCGCTTGCCTTGCATGCCTGACGCCCTGGGTTTGATTCCTCAGCACCACATAAGCAAAAAGAAAAAAGCCGGAAGTGGTGCTGTGGCTCAAGTGGTAGAGTGCTAGCCTTGAGCTGAAGAGCTGAGGGACAGTGCCCAGACCCAGAGTTCAGGCCCTGCGACTGGACCCCCCCAAAAAAATTTAAGGGGCTGGGAAGTTGGCTCAGTGGTAGAGCGCTTGCCTTGCATGCCTGACGCCCTGGGTTTGATTCCTTAGCACCACATAAGCAAAAAGCCGGAAGTGGCTCTGTGGCTCAAGTGGTAGAGCGCTAGGCTTGAGCTGAAGAGCTGAGAGACAGTGCCCAGGCACAGAGTTCAGGGCCCACGACCGGACCCAAAAAAAAAAAAAAACTCCACATAGATGGGGCTGGGAAGGTGGCTCAGTGGTAAAGCTCTTGCCTTGCATGCCTGAGGCCCTGGGTTCGATTCCTCAGCACCACATAAGCAAAAAGAAAAAAGCCTCAAGTGGTGCTGTGGCTCAAGTGGTAGAGCGCTAGCCTTGATCTGAAGAGCTGAGGGACAGCTCCCAGGCCCAGAGTTCAGGCCCCATGACCAGAACCCCCCCCCAAAAAAAAAAAAAGAGTCCACATAGAGCTCCCGTATGACCCAGCAATCCCACTTTGGGGAATTTACCCAAATGATCACAAACAAGACCATACTAAAGCTACCAGCACAACTATATTTATTGCAACATTATTTACCATAGCTAAGATATGGAACCAACCCAGATGCCCCTCAGTAGATGAATGGATCAAGAAAATGTGGTATATATATACACAATGGAATTCTATGCCTCCATCAGAAAGAATGACACTGCCCCATTTGTTAGAAAATGGAAAGACTTGGAAAAAATTATATTAAGTGAAGTAAGCCAGGCCCAAAGAAACATAGGACTCATGGTTTCCCTTATTTGGAATAACTAGTATATGTTTGAGACAAGCAGAAACGGTCAGATGGTCAGATAAGTTGATGCTAGGGGAAATGAACCCCAAGATAAGGATTCAGATGTTTTTTTATTTCTTGCTATTGTTTCTAACATATTTATAAGATGATTTCTTCGTTGCTTTGTATGTCCCTCCCCCACAGTATAACCCCTGTTTTCACTGATTTTGATGTTGGTATAATTTGTGGAGGGGAAGGGAAAAAACCAGTTGTTTAAATAGGGATACAGGTGGACCCATTGCAACAATGAGATGTACAAGACGTTATGACAAAAAACGAACTTTTCAATTTTGGGGGGGGAAGGTGGGGGTGGGGGGTGGGAAGGGGAAACAAAGGAGGAGGCAACAATGCTTGATAAGAAATGTACTCATTTCCTTGCCCATGTAATTATAACCCCTCTGTACGGTATGTTCACAATTAAAAAAACTACCGAAGGAATTATGAACTTGAGAATACAAAGGCCACAGATACTCTGACTGGTAGTTCCAAATTCTCCTGGTGATTTTCCCTACCAAGTATCAACCTTGAACAAATTTTCCTTGAATTTGCCTGGATGGTTGTGGTAGTTGTAAGAAAGGGGCATACTTTCTAGTTTACTTTGGAAGGTTTTTTTTTTTTTTTTGGTCGGTCATGGGACTTGAACTCTGGGCCTGGGCGCTGTCCCTCAGCTCTTCAGCTCAAGGCGAGTGCTCTACCACTTGAGCTACAGCGCCACTTCCGGTTTTCTTCTAGTTTACTTTGAAGGTTGCAACCCTTTGAGAGCATCCTACTGAAGGCAAAAGCTTTCTACTAAAATTCATTTCATCTGTGTAGGTTTCTAGTCTTCTCTTTTCTAGTCTAAGAATTCGTAATTTCTTGCCACTTCATTAATGTTTTTAAGACTTTTTTGGGGGGGAGAACGGGTGTGCCAGTTTTGGAGCTTGAACACAGGACATGGGTAATGTTCCTGAGCCTGTTTGTGCTCAAGGCTGGTGCTCTTGAGCCACAGCACCATTTCTGGCTTTTTCTGAGTAGTTTATTGGAGATAAGAGTCTCATGGGCTTTTCTGCCCAGGCTGACTTTGTACCCTGATCCTAAGAACTCAACCTTCTGAGTAGCTAGAATTACAGGCATGAGCCATTGGCACCCAGATATGATTTGTTTTTTAATCTTGAATTTTGAATTGTTTCTATTTAGCAGGTAATTCACGTACCTATTTCACTATATCCTTAGAACAGCTTTCTTTATTATTAAATTCAATACTTTTGCCAGATTTTCTTCCAGGGAAATGCAAACTAAAGTATAGTAGCACTTTATGGTTGTTAGGTTAGCAGAAAAATAGTGACATATCCCAAATAATACACTTATAATAGTACTGGTGTAAATGTAAACTATAGACAACCTTAAAAAGATGTATGTCAGGCAGAAAAACTCATTTTGAGAGAATAAGCAGAAGGAAGTATATTTGCATCAAATTCACTGGTCATTGCTTTTATTTTCCTGAGAGAAATAAGAAAAAATATGAATGGATGCTACCAGCTTTATTATTATTAAGTTGGGCTTTGTTTGAACAGCAAGAGTGGAAGGACTTTTAATCTTAGATGAAATTAAGACATCAGAGTGAGGAAAACATGACTTACAAATGCCGCAAAAATAGAAAAAATGATAAATGAGAAAGGATGAGGTTCAGGTACTGGTAGTGTGCTAGGAGAGCTCTACTTGGAATTGATAGAATTTTCAGACTTTAGTAAGCCAGCTGTTAACAGCTATCATTAAAATTATAAGCCGGGCACCAGTGGCTCACACCTGTAATTCTAACAACTCAGGAACCTGAGTTCTGAGAATCACACTTCTCTAGTAAACTACTCAGAAAAAGTCAGAAGTGGTGCTGTGGCTCAAGTGGTAGAGCATTAGCCTTGAGCACAAACAGGCTCAGGAACAGTGTCGAGGCCCTGGACTGGCCTACCACCCACTCTCCCCCTCCAACCCCCCCCCCCTCCCAAAGCATTGGTTCATGCCTACAATCTTTGCAACTCAGGAGGCAAAGACCTGGAAGATTGAGGGTTGAAGGCAGTCCAAGCAGAAAAGTCTAAGAAACTCCATCTCCAAAATAAGAAGCTGGGCTGGAGTTGTGGCTCAAGTGCTGAGCACAAAGCAGTGAGTTCAAATCCCTGTATGGGGGCGGGGGGGGGGAGTTGTATATAAAACAAAAACCAAAAGTTGTAAGTATTCAAAACTTACATCCTAGTCACTTGTACTTATAGGTTGAGCATCTTTTTTTTTGAAATGCTTGGAACTAGTGTGTTTTGGAAATTTAGATATTCTAGGACACACACACACACACACACACACACACGTACCTTACAGATAGAGGAGAGAAACCTAGCCTAAACACATCATTCATGTTCCACTTTTTATTTATCTGTTTATTTTTTTATTTTTTAAATTAATTTATTTTTTGTCAGTCGTGGAGTCAGGCCTGGACGCTGTCCCTGAGCTATTCAGCTTAAAGCTAGCACTCTACCACTTGAGCCACAGCACTACTCCTGGCTTTTTCTGCTTATATGGTACTGAGGAATCAAAACTAGGGCTTCAGACGTGCAAGGCAAGCACTCTACCACTGAGCCACCTTCCCAGCTCTGTTTGTTTATTTTTGAAGTAGGATCTTCCTGTTGTAACCCCACCTGATTTGGAATTCTCAGTCCTTCTGCTTCAGTCTCCTATTGAGATTATAGTCATCTGACACCATTACTGACTCAAGGTTATTTTATTTTGGCATTTTTTAATGTATCCACATTTTGTGATATGTCACGAAGTACAGGATTTTTCACCTATTGCATCATGGCAGCACTTAAAGTGATAATAATACCAACCTCTCACAGTAGTTTTGAAAATTAGATGAAATAATACAGCATTTGGCAAAATGTTAGTTTATGGTAAAGCTTTTCAAATGTAAATAAAAGTCCTTATTATCAAAATAATATGTTCTATCTACAGATTGACTAGTCTTTCTGCCTCCCCTCCCTTCCTCATTTCCCTCCCTCTTTCTCCTTCCTTCTTTTCCAGTATAAAGGTTAGGTGTCAGGTATATCAGCAAATAATAAAGCCAGCTCACTTAAATGTTAAACAGCTATTTTTTAGCTGCAAGGATGCTATATGTAGACAAGATTTTCTGAAAATAGTGGATAGCTCAAACGTTATAGAATTTAGTTATAAAATTTTACAAATTTATAGATTCTTGGACCCTCTAACTTAGTGGAACCTGTTATATTTAGAATTACAGGCCTTCCCTTCTTTGCCTTCCCAAGTCTGCTTTTGGAATACCTGTTAAATAGCTCTATATTGACATGAATAAAGGAGAAATAAAGCAAAAAGAAGCATTCAGAAACTGTTTATACTGCTAGAAAGTTGGCTGCTTAGCTTTACATTTTCAGTTTGCTGTTTTATTCTGGGCCTCTCTAGATTTGATATTGAGTTGTCACTTTTTGAACTTAGTATTGATTGGGTTTTCTTTTCTTTTTCTTTTTTTTTAATTTTCTACTCTGCTACCTCTTCTTCTGGAGCCAGTAATTTAATGGTAAGTATTTATATGAGTTACAAAGTTTTTGATCTAGTGAGAATTTTTTTAGTCTCTCCTATTTTGATGAAAACTTTGTAGACTCTGTTGTTCCCAGGTTTTCATTGTTGCCTTGTATATATAGACTGATAAAAGTTTAGTTCTAGGGTCCTCCTGTCCTTGCATGCTTTGTCACATGAGGGATCCATTATTTGTGTGTTTCTTAATGCTCTTTTTTTTGGGGGGGGGTCTGCTCGTGGGGCCTGAACTCTGGGCCTGGGCACTGTCCCTCAGCTCTTCAGCTCAAGGCTAGCACTCTACCACTTGAGCC
>NW_012271644.1:0-3748 GCF_000151885.1 Dipodomys ordii
CCCCCCCCCACCGCCTCCGTCAAAAAAGATGTTCTGCATCTTTTCATGCCATTAGGGAAATCCAATTAAAACAAGATAGATAGCATTATATATCAATTATAATGGCCAAAATCCAAAACAATAGCATCCAGTAAGGGCAAAGATGAAGGACAGTAAGAACTCATTGCTAGTGGGATACAAAAATCACATAGACACTTTCAAAAGTAGTCTTTAATTTCTTACAAAATTGGATGTAACTCATCAAACAATCCAGCCATCATACACTATTTGGTATTTAAATCAAAGTATTGAAAATTTATGTTCACACAAAAATCTGCATATGATTTCCCACATCTGCTTTATTATTAATTGCCAAAACTTGGAACTATGGCACATCCAGGCAAAGGATTATTCAGCACCAAAAGAAATGAGGTAAGCTGGGCACTGGTGGCTCAGGGCTATAATCCTAGCTACTCATACTCAGGAGGCTGAGATCTGAGAATCGCAGTTCAAAACCAGCCTGAGCAAGAAAGCCCGTGAGACTTTTATTTCCAATTAACCACTAGAAAACCAGAAGTGGGACTGTGGCTCAAATTGGTAGATTGCTATATCTTGAGCAAAAGAGCTCAGGGACATTGCCTATGCCCTGAGGTTCAAGGCCCATGACCAACAAAAAAGAAAAAAAAATGAGATATTAAGCCATGAAAAAACTAGGAGACAACTTAAACATCATTATTAAGTAAAAGCAACCAATCTGTGAAAAGGGCTCTATGAATACCTCTTTCTATATAACTTTCTGAAGAGAACAAAAATATGACGATGATAAAAAGATGAGTGAATGCCACAAGTCAGAGAGGAAGTTAAGGATGATAAGGCAGAGAACCAAGAATCTTTTAGGCAATAACACATTTTCCCAAACTCACAGAATATAGAACGGTAAGAGTGAACCTGAATGCAAATTATGGCATTTGGATGATATGCCAATGTAAGTTTTAACAAATGTACTACTCTGGGGCTAGGAATGTTACTCAGTGGTAGAGTGCTTGCCTAACATGCATGAAGCCCTGGGTTCAATTACTCAATATCACATAAAAACCACTGGAAGTGGTGTTCAAGTAGTAGAAGAATGTTAGCCTTGAGCAAAAGAAGCTCAAGGATAGTGCCTAAGACCTGAGTTCAAGCCCCATGACTGGGGGAAAAAATGTACTATTCTGGTAGGGGATGTTAAGAATAAAGGAAACTGCATTTATGGGTCAGAGCCATGTATACATTTTTGTACGAAGGGACTTGATGCTGTCCCAGAGCATTTTTTTTGCTTAAGGCTGGCACCCTACCACTTGAGCCACAGCTCCATTTCTGGCTTTTTAGTGATTAACTGGAAAGTCTCAGGAACTTTCCTGCTTGGACTGCCTTTGAGTTTCAATCCTCAGATCCCAGCCTCCTGAGTAGCTAGGATTACAAGCATTAGCCACCAGTCCCAGACAAAATAACCTAAGTATTTTTTAATAATGAAATCACAATAATGGAAAAGAGATCAGTAGCAACTAGGAGTTGACTGGAGGGAGGGTTTGACTAAGAAGGTATAGAACGTATGAATTTCTCTGAGAGTGATAAAACAGTTCTTAATCTCATTGTAGTCGTCACTAAATGAATTTATACATATGATCAAACTTCACACAACTATTATGGCTTCAAATAAGTAGAGGATGCTGTGAGCATAGGACCAAGTGTCAGAGCACCTGCCTAGCAAGTGCAAGGCCCTCCCTGAGTTCAAACCCCAGTAGCCTGTAAAACTTGATGAAATTCAAATAAGGTCTGTAATTCATTGATGAATATCACATAAAATTTATCACCTAGTTTTATGTAAATTAATTTACTTTATTATAATTATAGAGGTGCTGTGCAGAGGGATTATGAGTCAGGTAATGAGTACATCCACTTCCTAGTTTTGATCATTGTAATACTATGGTTTTGTAAAATATCATCCCAGGAAGTTGGAAGAAGTCTATATAGTATCTCTCTGTATTTTTTCAGTGTCTATTTGAATCTGGAATTACTTTTTCAACAAATTTTTGAAAAGCTGAGCAATAGGAGCATACCTTTGTAATCCTATGGAGGCCAAAGAAGGAGGTTATTGAGTTTGAGGCTGTCCTGGGGTATATAGCAAGAACCTATAATAAGTTTTGCTTCAAAATAAATTTTTAGAGGTCAAGCAGAATACTATAAAGTATGTTCAGTTGATGCACTAGGCAGCTGTGACTACTGTGCAGTGGTCTAACGTGCTGTAGACCAGCCATTTCAGCCATGAATTCTTAACTACTACTTCATCAATTATAGGAATCAAAGGATGAAAAGTGAATAGCATACAGCAGTCCATGCATATTCTCCACACTCAGCAGAATCCCCAAATGCCCAGGCCAATGTTTCAATAACATTACAATACAGAAGCTTAGGATTTGAGACCTGAACCCTGACATTACTAATGTCCCAGTGCTTCCTCATGGGCCCCAAAGTAAAATTCCTTGGAAACCTTCACATCAGGAGGACACAGCTGCCTTTCTCCTTTTAGAGTTCCACTTTAATACTTGCACCACATGCTTCTCCCTAACACAAAGATTGCTGCCAGCTTAAAATAGTGTGTCTCTACAGGAGGTTTTAAGACAAATCAAAGCCTCATTTACCCATAGGATGAAAAAAGGAAGATCACAGTACAAAAACAGCCTGGAGAAAGGAGGTAACTTCTGAAATAGAGATGTTTTGTAGAGCTACAATTTAATTGTCTGAAAAATAGTTTACACTATTTATAAAGTAGTGGACCCATAGCCGACCAGATCCAGTGCAAAAGCATCTTCTGAGCACTCACCTGGCCTTGCATGTTCATGATGACCACAGTGTTTGATCGGTTGCACACCACAAAGTGTTCTGGGTTTTTAGGAAGCAGGATCACACTGTTGACAGTAATGTCTGTCCCTGCAGTGCTGCCCAAGGACTTAAAGGTATTTGAGCATTCTGTTGTCTTCATATTCCAGATCTACCATACAAAAATTTAAGAATTTCTAATTTCAAGGCTTAGAAAATAACTAAAAAGAGTAAAATTATTTTTTAAAAGCTTATTTAACTTTTAGATCAAATACCCAGTATTTTCATGTACATAGTAATCATTCACCTATTTATCAACATAAAAATGAAAATATAACTTTAAAAAATCTGTATTTTCTTATATTGTCTTCCTAACATGTTGCCCATCTTTGATATTAGTTCTTTATTGACACTGCTATTGTTACAAACAACCAGATGCCAGACATTATGTTTGTTGAGCCCAGCACCTGAGAAGCTGAAGCAGGAGGACAGTTAATTCAAGGACAGCTTAGATTACAGAGTTAAGAATCTGCCTTTAAAAAAATTAAAATTGGGGGCTGGGAATGTGGCTTAGTGGTAGAGTGCTTGCCTAGCATGCATGAAACCCTGGGCTTGACTCCTCAGTACCACATAAACAGAAAAAGCCAGAAGTGGTGCTGTGGGCTCAAGTGGTAGAGTGCTAGCCTTGAATAAAAGAAGCTCAGGGACAGTGCCCAAGCCCTGACTTCGAGCCCCAGGGCTGGCAAAAATTAAAAAAAAACCTCAAAACAAACAAACAAACAAAAAACCCAGGGTCTGTGCCCTGGCCAAGTTCAAGCCCCAGAACTGGAAAAAATAAATAAAAATAAACTGGAAAAATTTTTTTAAAAAAATACAGCAACTTGGGGCTGGGAAGGTGGCTCAGTGGTAG
>NW_012271645.1:0-3370 GCF_000151885.1 Dipodomys ordii
GCTTTTTTCTTTTTGCTTATATGGTGCTGAGGAATTGAACCCAGGGCCTCAGGCATGCAAGGCAAGCGCTCTACCACTGAGCCACCTTCCCAGCCCTGCTGTGTCACATTTTAAGGAGAAGGAGAAATGTGGGCCCATAAAATGAACAGCATGGAAACCAAAGGTACTATCGAGGCAGGACCTAATGGTGGGGAGATGATTGGAATGTGAGTCCAGAGACATGTCCTCACCCCATCACCTAGTCCCAGCAAATTTGGTGAGTCACTCTGCTCTTCCTTACCCAGATCCTGGAAACGGAGAGAGATGTCTGCCCTGTCAGCATCTCATCAAGTGTTTGTAAACCTCCGATAAGATCATTCGTGTGGCCATACCTGGCCTGATTGTACTTCAGGTATTTCATGCCGTTGCCTGTAGCACTTTCTTACTACATGGGAACTAATCAAGGTGAATTTATAGCTTCCAGTTATTCAAATTCACAATAGTGTTGGATTATGCATGCTTTCTAATTAATTGGATTATGGGTTGATCTTAATATTTACTTCACACCCAGAATGACAAAAGTTGGCATCGTAAGAAATGATCTATGTGATTGAATTAAAAAAAAAGAAAAACACCCCCAAATGACCTGATCTAGAGTTGAGGTACTGTTATTTTATTTGGACAGGAATTGTACATGGTAAGAAGTTGGATTATTTCCAAGGGCAGAATTACTTTGTGCAGAAATACATGTTAAGGAAAACAGTTTTAAATAGTAAAAATGTAGATTTCCTTCTCCAAATGTATTCTGCAAGGCATGGCCAGAAGTTACTTTCTGCTCTTTGACTCAGAGGTTCAGTAATTGTGCTTAATAAACAACGGTAAGGATGTTCATTTGTTGCTGAACTTTTTGGAGCTTTTAGTATGCTAATGTGTGTGGTGGAATTTGAAGAGGGCATATTAATATACAGCATTCTCCAGCAGTATTTGAAAGTGGGCCCCCAGGTACCATACAATGTGTGCTAACCGTACAGTAGGTCATCACCACATAGTAGGTTGCTTGTCATGAAAGTGGGGTGCTACAGTACCACCCACCTGGACTCACCCCAGACATGTTGAATTAGGTTCTGGGGTGGGGCCCAGATGTCTGTTTTAACAAGCCTTTCAGGTGATTCTGATACATCTGAGAATGACTACACCAGTTTCCTGGAACCTGGCTTGGAAAATAACGATGTAATGAATCTGAACCAGGTATGAACTAGGTATGCTTTTAAAAAGAATCCATTCTGTTCTATTTAGATCTCAAGTTTTTATGCTGAGATTGTGGTGTGTGTGTGTGTGTGTGTGTGTGTGTGTGAACTCATCAGAGAAAAAGTACATGGACTTTGCCAAATAGACTAGGTGTGGTAGAATTGAATAGGTGTTGAAAGTTTATGATTCAGGATTTAATAAACGTGGAGTTACATCAGTCTTCATTTTGACATCTAACCTCATGCACCACACCCTGACGAAGCGTGCTGTTTATACTTTCTTAAGTTAAAGATGTGTGCACGCTTGCAGCTGATAAATTTTAGATAGTAAAATTCTTCAGGATTTTTGATTTTCACAAAGAAATATGCAGAGCTAAGGGCTGTGGAAAGGGAGCCCAAAATAGCAGGGAAAAAAAGGGTACATATTCCAGACTTTGGGATTATAGAAGGTTTCTGGGAGGAAGTGTGATTCTGTAGATGGAGTTTCCTGTATCTGCACAGTGACTGGCTTGGAAATCAGGGCAGGAATGTCACAACATTCTAAGTCTGAGTAGGAAAAACAGTACTTTGTTGGGAGGTATCTCCTGGAGCAGTTCACCTTGTAGAATAAAATTTCACTACATGTATATTTTTGTAGAGTTTGAAACTAACATCAAAGCCATACTTTTCTTGAACTAAAACATTTGCAAATGGAAAAACAATGGTGTTGATACTCTGGCTTGAACTCGAGGCCTGGACATGGTCCCTAAGCTCTTTTATTCAAGGTTAGAACCCCAAGATAGGGACACAAGTGGTTTTTTTCTTTCTTGCTATTGTTTTTAACATATTTATAATGTACTATGTGATTTTTTTTTGTTTCTTTGGTATGTCTTCCCCCACGGTATAACCCATTTTCATTGTACTTGATTCTGGTGCCCTGCATTTTGTATATACACTTTTCTAATTTGGAGAGGGGAAGGGAAATAACAAAATGCTGAAATAAGGATACAGGTTGGCGCATTGTAACAATGAGATGTTCAAGACACTATGTTGAAAATGAACTTTACAACTTTGGGGGAACGGGGGAGGTGTTGGGGAGGTGGGGAAGGAAGGGATGGTAGGGGAAAAACAAAGGAGGAGGTAAAAATGCTTGATAGGAAATTGTACTCATTACCTTGCTCATGTAACTGTAACCACTCCGTACAGTACCTTTACAATAAACACACACACACACACACACATACACACACACACACACACACACACACACATATGAAGGTTAGAGCTCTACCACTTGAGCCATAGCTCCACTTCTGGATTATTTTTTTCTGGTAGTTAATTGGAGATGAGTCTCTTGGACTTTTCTTGCTTTGGCTGATTTTGAACTACAGTTCTCAGATCTCAGCCTCCAGAGTAGCTAAAATGATAATATTTAATAAATATATATATAGTTGAGTCATTCAAGCCAATTCTGCTAAATAGTGTCATCAAGCCATCACAAGAAAGAATTATTACAATGGAAAGATTGAATTTATTTTAGTGAGTATTACTAGAGCCAAATAATAAATTATTTGAATACTTAAAAAAATTTCCAGGTTAAAAATTAATATTAAAAGTGTTATTAAAATATTTGTAAATGAAAACCTCCAAGAAAGATATAGAATTCCATCCACATATGTATTTACATTTATGTACTTTTTCTTTATAAATAAATATAATAAGTTATGCATGTTGATAAAACTATTTTTGAATTACCAGTTTTCATGCAATTAGTTAAATTATCTGCTTGTTAATCAGCATTGTATGAGTTGACACTATGTTGTATAATTTTACATTCTTCCTCCCTCTACTTTTAAAAATTGTACTGTAAAGATGCTGTACAGAGGGGTTACAGTTACATGAGTAAGGCAATGAGTGCCTTTCTTACCCCCTTCCTTGTCTCCCACTAGCTCTTCCTTCCCTTCCTTCCTTCTCCCTTACTCCCCCCCCAAATCCTCTACTTTTTAAAACTCTTTCAGGTCTTGTATTACTAGAATTGCCTTTGGGAAAATTTATTTCTCTATTGCCATAATATGTGAAATTTTAATAAGATATATCAAAAATATATACTCCTTTAAAAAAGTTCTCTGCAGGGGGTGAATTTTCCTCCTCCTCCTCCTCCTCCT
>NW_012271646.1:0-2925 GCF_000151885.1 Dipodomys ordii
GTGGTAGAGTGCTAGCCTTGAGCTGAAGAGCTGAGGGACAGCACCCAGGCCCAGAGTTCAAGGCCCATGACTGGCAAAAAAAAAAAGAAAGAAATCTAAAAGAAAATATGGACAAATAAATCAGAAAACAGTAGATAGCAAAATAAAATTAATAAGAAAATTATAAATTATTTTCATGATAATTTATTTTTATGCTGCTAATCTTGGTATATAATCATGTATGTATATGTATAAGAGAGAGGAGTGAGAGGAAAAGTAAAGAAGATGAAGAAGGGAAAGAGGGAATAGAAGAGGGAAGGGAAGGGAAAAAAGAGGAAAGAGAAGAGAGAAAGGGGGGGAGGGAGGAAGGAAGGAGGAGTCAGTGATGTAGCATCATGGGAGACTGCTTGTATAGCATACATAAGGTTCCGTGCTACCCTGTGTAAAAATACCAGTGTCCACCCCTAAGGAAAACCTCCATGGAAGTAAAACAAGCATGTTAATTTCAGAGGAGGGGATGAGAAATAGGGGAATGGAGGGGAGAGGAAGGGGAAAAGAAGGTAAGGGAGGGGAGAGAGGTAAAAACCATGCAAATTATGAAAGAAGAGGCAGAATTATCTCTGTTCACAAATGACAGAATTTTACATGTCAAAAACTATAAAAACTATATATAAAAACTACAAAAACTGTTAGATCTGCTCAACAACTCATTCATCACCAGTCATAACAACATGAAGAGTAAATACTTAGGAATTAACTTGTTAATGTAGCAAAGATCTGCACAATGAACCATTGCTAGAAGATATTAAGAAAACCATAAGTAAATGAGAAGACATTCCACAATCCTGGAAAAGAAAACCATATTTTTAAGGTATCAGTATTACCTAAAGTGACCACAGAATCAAGGTAGTCTCTATTAAAGCCTCAGTGTTGTTTTTATAGAAACAGGAAAACCTATCTTCAAATCCACTTAGAAGTCTCAAAGAACTCAGAATAGCTGAAACAAATTTTAAAAAAGAATAAAGTTGGAGGATTTCCACAATGTCAAAACTGAAAGCAACAGTTAAAAAAAGTTAGTGTAGACCAAGCTGGGCACCGTGGCTCACGCCTGTAATCCTAGCTGGTGACCATGGCACCTGCCCTGGCTGCCCCCATGCAACCATGTGTTTCTTCTGCATGGGAAAATCAGTTCATACGTATTTTTTAAGGTGTGGCCTTTTATTTGGCTGGAACTTGTTAGCACTTACCTGCTAAACATGTGCCTGTGGTTGTGTTCTCAGTTAGGCTCAATGCCTAGTTTTAACTTCACCAGCTTTTAATGCCTGACAGGCCCCTGACCTCTATGCTTCTTAACAAGTAAAGATCAGGCTACCTGGCTACTGGCCAGCAGTGCTCAGTAGTATAATATGTGAATTAATATATGAATAATTAATACATGAAGAATTAGGAAGTCAATATGAATTTAACATATGAAGAATTGCCATTAAGGAATGCGAATCAAAACAACTTTGAGATTCCATTTTGCTCCAGTAAGATTGGCCAACATTGTGAATTCGAACAACAACAAATGTTGGTGGGGATGTAAGGGAAAAAGGAATTCTATTGCACTGTTGGTGGGAAGGTGAATTAGTACAACCACTCTAGACAGCAGTCTGGAGGTTCCTCAAAAAACTAAACATAGATCTTCCCTATGACCCAGCCATACCACTCCTGGGCATCTTCCCTGAACATCTGAACCAGGATACCATAGACAACTGCACATCCATGTTTATTGCTGAACTATTCACAATAGTCAAGTTACAGAAACAGCCCAGACTCCCTGCAATAGAACAGTGGTCCAAAAAATGTGGAACCTACACATAATGGAATTTTATGCAGCAATTAAAAAGAATATCATGTCATTTGTAGGGAAATGGATGGACTTAGAACAAGTCATGTTAAATGAGATAAGCCAAGCTCAGAGAGGCAAACAGCATGTGTTTTCTCTCATATGTGGAAGTTAAATCTAAAATACATGGGGATATGATAAGTTATACGGGTCTTTAGAGTTCTCACATAGTGAGACCAAAGAGAATACTCTTAGGAAAAAAGACAAAGGCACAGTGCATATATGCCTCTTTATATTTATATATTTATATAAAATAATATATATATTGAATATAAACATATACATATATCAAAATGAACTCCAAGATATGAAAACAAGAGATCCTCTTTCTTCAATTTTTGTTGATGATTCTGTTTTCTTTTCTTTCTGTATGTTCGTCCATGTGTTTATCTTTCAGAGGGTGAGGGAGGGCACAGAACTCAAGGGAAAAAGGGTGAGAAAGTACATGGAGCTCACTGGACATTGATGAAAGTGAACTATACAACTCGTGGGTGATGATGGAGGGAGGGACTAGGAGAGAGTGAGGAACAGAAGACACAATACACAAGAAAATGTGCTCATTACTTGACCCATGTGCATCACCTTTATAATAATAAAAAGTAAAAAAATTAAAAAGAATCACTTCCACATGTGAATACTTAATTGCATTTAACACAAATACAAAGGGCAGCTACCTTGTCTCTCTGTGGCTGACTCTATTACAGATATCATGTCCCAGAATCCTCTCAACAGTGCTAGGTGAAAGGCTATTATCCTCGTGGTACAAGTTTAGCCAAGGGAGTAACTTGCCTAAATTCCCTTCTCATTTGGTCTGCTCCCAAGTCTCTTCTTCTACCTTTGACACACAGCTTTGTCTTCTGTGTTCAATTGTCAGGAAGTGAAACCCAGAGGCAGTGGCCATATTCTGCTGCTACATCAGCCTCAACAGAGAGTAAAGGAAGGCTAGGAATTTCTTTTTTTTAATTTTTCTTTTTCTTTTTTGTGAACATACTGTACAGAGGGGTTACAATTACATGGGCAAGATAATGAGTACATTTCTTATCAAGCATTGCAGCCTC
>NW_012271647.1:0-1139 GCF_000151885.1 Dipodomys ordii
GAAGAGCTGAGGGACAGCGCCCAGGCCCAGAGTTCAAGCCCCATAACCGACAAAAAAAAAAAAAATGGAATTTTTTGGTAGACATTAGCATAACAACTGTGAGAAATCTTTACTGTCTTTTTAATTGTAAAGGTGATGTGCAGAAAGGTTACAACTATATGTCAGGTAATAATCATTTTTTTCTTTTTGAACAAGGCCACTTCCTCTCTCATTTTCTCCTGGTCCCCCCCCACCCCCAAGTTGTATAGTGCATTTCCAACAGAGTATCTAGAGAGTATCACTCCTGAATTAGTTCACCCTTTGTTCCCCTATTTTTGTGCTTCCCCTTCCACTCCCTAAATCATATAAATGTGCATACAAGAGAAAGCTCCAGAAATCTCAAACAATGACAAAAGGGAAGAAAGAAGGAGGAGGAGGAGGAGGAGGAGGAGGAGGAGGAGGAGGAGGGGGGAGGAGGATGGGGGGAGAAGGAGGACGGGGGAGGAGTTCATTTCGATAAGCATCATTTTATATGATCATTGCACATAGCTATTGAGTATTCTTTACATGCTATTATCTCATATGATATTAATGTCTAGATTTTCAAAGGATCAGGTAAGAGAATGAGTTCTAACTCAGGAACTTTCTGAATGATATATTTCTGCTGATATCTCAGTAATCCAGTGTGATGTTTAGTATTTGAATTCTTATTTTCTCAGTAGTAAAGTTGGAAATGTTTGTGCATATAACTTAAAAGAGTATTATACGAAATTTGAAAAAAAATCTGTTACAAATTATATATGTTTTGTTTATATGCTCACATTATAAATTGTGACAAATTTAGTTTCTTAAAGCAATGCACATTAATTATCTCACGGTAAATAGTTCCTGTAGGCCAGGATTTGGACACCGCATAATTGGGTTTTCTACTTTAAAATGTCACTAATGAATATGAAAATCAGTTGTCAGCTATAGCTGTGGCCTTATCAGATGCCTGATCAGGGAAAAATTCATTTCTAAGTCCCATTGATTTGTTGGGAGAAATATTATTTTTTTCTTTTTTTAAATTTATTTTTTTGTGAACATACTGTACAGAGGGGTTACAATTACATGGGCAAGATAATGAGTACATTTCTTATCAAGCATTGCAGCCTCCTCCT
>NW_012271648.1:0-4438 GCF_000151885.1 Dipodomys ordii
TCCTTCCTTCCTTCCTTCCTTCCTTCCTTCCTTCCTTCCTTCCTTCCTTCCTTCCTTTTTGGTGGTACTGGGGTTTGAGCTCAGAGTTTCATGCTTGCTAAGTAGCCTCACCTCTCTACCACATGAGTCAAATTTCAGCCTTCTAGTCTTTTATATGCAGATTTTAAGCAGTTATTATTACAGTATTAGTACTTTTTCATGTCTTATTTTTTCAAGTAATATGTTCTATCATGAATGCCTTTCACAGTAGCTACATAAACTTCAAAGCTATTGTCTTAATGACTGCAGAATGTTTCATTAAGTAGTAACAAAAATGTGTTTCACTCTTTAGTAATGAGTATTGAGGTTATTTCAAGCTTAGATGCTTACAAATGTGAAACTTTCTTTCTTTCTTTTTTTTTTTTGGGTCCGGTCATGGGGCCTGAACTCTGGGCCTGGGCGCCGTCCCTCAGCTCTTCAGCTCAAGGCTAGCGCTCTACCACTTGAGCCCCAGCGCCATTTCCGGCTTTTTTCTTTTTGCTTATGTGGTGCTGAGGAATCGAACCCAGGGCCTCAGGCATGCAAGGCAAGCGCTCTACCACTGAGCCACTTTCCCAGCCCAAAACTTTCTTATACATAGAACTTCCTAGAAAAAGATTCCCTGGAATACTCTTATCTATATGTAGCTATTTTCATGGTTCTTTTAATATATTGTCTCCCTTACTGAGCAATCTGAGTGTGGCTTGCCATTTTATCTTCAGTGTCTCAGCACTTGATCAGTGTTCAATAGTTATTGATTGACTTAATGAACATCTTATTACTTTCCAGAAATGGTAAGATTTCTTTGTGATTCCTTTTTACCCCCATACTGGGGCTTGATCTCAGGACATAGATGCTGTCTCTTAGCTTTTATGCTCAAGTCTAACACTCTATTACTCCATTACTTCTGGCATTTTGGGTGGCTAATTAGAGATAAGCATCTCATGGGCTTTCCCGCCAAGGCTGGCTTTGAACCTCAATAATCTGATCTCAGCCTCTTGCATAGCTTGGATTACAGTTGTAAACCACCAGTGACTTTCTATTTTAATTGTGTGTGTGTGTGTATATATACACACACATAATATTTATATATATATATATATATATATATATTCTTTTTGATACTGGGTATCTAACCCAGGATGTTGATGGGCAAGTGCTTTGCCACTGAGCTACATCCCAGCCCTTAATTACAGTTTTAAAAGAAAAAAATACTCTTCAGCAATGGTAACAATATTGAACACAAGTAATATTTATTGAGCACTTTTAATACCCCAGGCATTATCATGAGTACTTGCATGCATGGATATATTCAAGCTGCTCAGCAATGGTTTGTGGTGAGTACTTTACCATTTTATACATGAGAACACATAGAGAGGTGAGGGGTTTTGTCCAGATACACAGGTGCCAAGTAGTAGTACCCAGAACCAAACAAGTTAGAGCACTTGACTCGGCTGGGGTGTGTCTAAGATCCTGAGAATTCTTTTTGATTTTACTCTTCCGAGAGCCCAGTCATCCATTTACTTCTGCCAGTGTTATGTGATTTCTTGGAGAACCAGAGTGGTTAGCCAAATTCTAAATTAGGTATACATCACAGCTTTGTTCCAGCTTGCATCCAGGATCATATATCAGTTTCCTAAAAAAACACCAGAATTGATTATAAAGCTTGGGCATAAAAATAATCTCTCCTTTATACCACCCCAAATGAAGGATGTGATTTTTTTTAAGTAAGCTTAAGAGTTTGTATTGAAGGAAAGAATTTCATGACATTGTTTAACATTAAAGACAGCTGTTTAATTTATAACTTCACCCACCCAGAAATTATTAATCATACAGGACTATATCTGTGATCAAGCAACACAAAGGATATGATCTTTTTTTTTCTTTTTTGCTTATGTGGTGCTGAGGAATCGAACCCAGGGCCTCAGGCATTCAAGGCACGCGCTCTACCACTGAGCCACCTTCCCAGCCCAAAGGATATGATCTTAAGAGTCAACCCAGTACTGTTTCCTATTTAGCAGATGACATAGAGTGATTTTCAAAAAGTATCGATTATGTCACCATTACATGTATTCCTTCAACTTTTTTCTATTTACTAGTTTACCTTGGGGCTTAGGAGTTTAATAACATTTATCTCAATAAGTACTGCAAGGCTTCTTGCAGACATATGCCTATAATCTTACCACTCTGGTGGCTGAGACAGGAGGATCACAAGCTTGAGGCCACCCTGGGCTGCATAGAAAGATCTTGTCTTAACCTGCTCTCACCCCAAATAAACATACCAAAAAGAAAGCAAACAAAAGCTAGCAGGTGGCTTATTTTTAGACTATAATTACCTATTTTTGGAGATTTAATTTCTTAAATCATGTAGTCACTTTCCTCCATGTGGTTTTTATTCTGATTAAGCAGGTTAATTTGTAATGATAAATATTTAAAATTACAAAAAAAAGGCACTACTTCTTAAGCTTACCCTGGATTTACTGTTCTTCCACTCGTAAGACAAATGAGAAGCCATCATGGTTATGATGCCAATATTAATTACAGCACTTTAGCTCCAAGTTATAATCTGATACCTTACTCATCAGCCATGAGTTTTGTCCCCAAGAGATATTGATTATAGCATCATAAGTCCTTCAATAGGAAATAAAAGATTTTTCTAGTTGGTGATAGACAGCTCATCAAGAAACCTGATTTAGGGAATTATAATCCCTTCGTACAACTTCTGCTCGTTCTTGTCCTTCTCGTCGTCGTCCTCCTCCTCCTTCTCCTCCTCATCCCCCTCCTCCTCCTCCTTTCCTGCTCCTCTTCCTCTTCCTCCTCTTCCTCCTCTTCTTCCTCCTCCTCCTTCCTCCTCCTCCTCCTCCTTCTCCTTCTTCATGTAATAAATAAAATGCTACAAAATAGAAACTATAATTGATAGACACTATTGGAACAGAACTGCGTCCTTTGTTCTTCAGCTTCTCCAAGGTACATGAGTAAGCTTAGAAACAGGAAGCCAAGTAGAATTGTGGTGAAATGCTTTTGTTCTTAAGGTAATTTCAAGAACTATGTGGTTTGTTTTCTGCCTCACCTAAATTTATAAAAATAAGACCACTCCAGATATAGAAAGAAATAACTTCAGGAAAGTAGGAAGGACCAGGCCTAAAGTGATAGGTTATTTTCTGACAATTTGAGATGAGAGCCTCATAAACAGAGCTTTTTAAAGGAAGTACTATACTGAAGGCTTAAAGTCACAAAACCCTGAGTGTGAATCTGGATTCTGTCAACTTCCTAGTTGAGTATTGTTGGTCAAGTTCTTTTTTTTTTGGGGGGGGGGTCTGGTTGTGGGGCGTGAACTCTGGGCCTGGGCGCTGTCCCTCAGCTCTTCAGCTCAAGGCTAGTGCTCTACCACTTGAGCCACAGCGCCACTTTCTGGCTTTTTTCTTTTTTGCTTATGTGGTGCTGAGGAATCGAACCCAGGGCCTCAGGCATGCAAGGCAAGCGCTTCTACCACTGAGCCAGCTTCCCAGCCCTTGTTGGTCAAGTTCTTTACCTGTCCCAGTTTCATTTTCCTCCTGTGACTAACTGGTTCAGGAAGGTGGGAGTTAGATAAAGCAGGTATCTAAGGTGTCCAGTAGCCTGCTCAGCAATCAGGATTCTTCCCATGTGTCTCTGTTGCAGACAATTGCTGAGACATAGGAAAAGTGAGTTTACACTCCTGATGTCTCAGCACTTGCATCTTACAGGTGATGAGAAGAGCTTGTGAAATATTTATTGTGAAATGTGAGCAAGTAGGGCTGATATTTGCCTGTAGGACACAGAATGAAGGTAAGGGGTGCACCTTGCAGTAGGAATCCAATTGTGAGAAGCCTCCCATCAGATCCAGTCCTTGAAATAAATAGTTGCTTTTAGGCTCCTGGGAGAATGGAAAGTAATGGGTAAGTCTTTTGGATACAGCAGCATTATATGTTGTCTCATTAAATTCTTAAGAGTAATTCTTCATGGGCTTGGAATGTGGTGTAGTGGTAGAGTGCTTGCCTAGCATGCATGAAGCCCTGGGTTCAATTCCTCAGTATCATGTAAGCAGAAAAAGGCAGAAGTGGGGCTGTGGCTCAAGTAGTAGAGCGCTATCCTTGAGCACAGAGAGGCTTAGGGACAGCGCCCAGGACCTGAGTTCAAGCCCCAGGACTGGCAAAAAAAAAATGAAAGAAGTGTTTCTCACCTCCTGCATTTTATTTTATTTATTTATTTATTTTGGGTCCGGTCGTGGGGCCTGAACTCTGGGCCTGGGCGCTGTCCCTCAGCTCTTCAGTTCAAGGCTAGCGCTCTACCACTTGAGCCCCAGCGCCACTTCCAGCTTTTTTCTTTTTGCTTATGTGGTGCTGAGGAATCAAACCCAGGGCCTCGAGCATGCAAGGCAAGCGCTCTACCACTGAGCCAC
>NW_012271649.1:0-3774 GCF_000151885.1 Dipodomys ordii
CTTTTTGCTTATGTGGTGCTGAGGAATCGAACCCAGGGCTTCTGGCATGCAAGGCATGCGCTCTACCACTGAGCCACCTTCCCAGCCCCGGTGCTGAGGAATTGAACACAGGGCCTCATGCATGCAAGGCAAGCACTCTACCACTGAGCCACCTTCCAAGCCCTCTTCCTCTTTTATCTTTTTATCAAGATTTTTTATTTTTCAATTTCTTTTTTCTTCTTTTTAGTCAGTCCTGGGGCTTGAAACTCAGGCACTGTCCCTGAGCTTTTTTGCTCAAGGTTAGCATTCTACCACTTTGAGCCACAGCTACACTTCTGACTCTGAAGTTTATCTAACATTTCTCAAGTTTAATGGAGCCTCATAGACTTTTCTGCCTGGGCTGGCTTTGAATTGTGATCTTCAGATCTCAGCCTACTGAGTAGCTAGGATTACAGGTGTGAGCCACCAGTACCCATCTTTAAGACACACTAAATTTGAGTTCTTTTATAGTTTACTCATTTTAGGGTGCTAGGCTTGACTCTAGTGCCTCAGGCTTATAGCAGGTTCATTACTAAATTTTCTATTTATAATTTTTGCCATCCCATTTCAAAGATTTTCTAAGTCTGCTTTGTGTTGTTTTTGCATGCTTCATGTTTTCTTAATGTCTTCTAGCTCACGCTGAAATGGTGTAAATTTTCTTTTAGCTTGAGTCCTGTGGATTAAAACTAGGATCTTCAATTTGAACTGTAGCAGAGATACCCAAGCCCAGTAATCTGTCGTTGAAGACAACAGTAGTGCAGTTAACTTAAGTTTATAAAATGATTGTTACAGGCCCTTTAAGACTTACCTAATATTATTAGGGTAAGATGTCTCTCGGCTTGCCGATATGCTTCTCAAGCTTGTAAGATACCGTTACACTTTCTAATCAATACTTATTGGCTGTTATGGGGTTTTCTTTTCTCAGGTTCAGCATTTACTGAAATAGTTTCTAATGCTACCATGTCAAATTACACAAAATAGCAGGGAAAAATACTAAGGGATTGGGAGTGAAGCTCCAAGCACTTGCCAAGTAGGCTCAAGCACAGGGTTTCATCAAGCATCTTTCCTAATAGGAACAAAAAGAACAAGTCTGAGAGCAGGAAGGAGTGGGTGGCAGTGGCCAGACAAGAGAGCTGTCTGAAGTTGAAAATGATGGCATTCATCCTGAACAGTAAAGATAAAGGGAGAAGGTCTCACAAAGAAGTCATATTGCCAGGCACTGGTGGCTCATTCCTGCAATCCTGGCAACTCAGCAGGCTGAGTTCTCAGGATCAAGGTTAGAAGAGATCACAAGCAGGAAAGTCTGTGAGACTCTCATCACCAATTAGCCACCTAAATGCTGGAAGTGCAGCTGTGACTCAAAGTGGTATGTGTTAAGCTTTGAGCACAAAAACTCTGAGATAGTGCCTAGGCCTCAAGTTTAAGACTTATGACTGACCAAAAAATAAGTCATACTGGGCTGGGAAGGTGGTTCAGTGGCAGAGTGCTTGCCTTGCATGCCTGAGGCCCTGGGTTCGATTCCTCAGCACCACATAAGCAAAATGAAAAAAAGCCAGAAGTGGCACTGTGGCTCAAGTGGTAGAGCACTAGCCTTGAGCAGAAGAGCTGAGGGACAGCGCCCAGGCCCAGAGTTCAGGCCCCAGGACTGGACCCAAAAAAAAAAAAAGCTCAAGGGCAGTTATCCAAGCCCTGAATTCAAAGCCTAGGACTGGAACGGGGTGGGGGGGAGGGCGGGGGGGGGAGGGGGAGAAAAGACACAGATTAATAAAAGATTCAAGAAGTTTATCATCCTAGAGAACTTCTAGAACAAGAGAATAATGAAAACAGAGAGGGGTGTAATTTGGTTTTCTTTTTGAAGCCAAGGTCTTGCCCTTCTAGATAAACAAGGAAGCCACAGCCCCAGTTCTTTCCCTTTGTTTTTTCAGCTGGGTCTCCTATTTTTACCCGGGTCAGCCCTGGAGGATAGTTCTCCCACTTCCAAATAATGAGCAGCTAGATTACAGTTGTATACCACCACACCTGGTCCACACCTGGTCTTAAGAAGAGCAGATTTTTCAACCAATATGCCAAGTGTGGTGGTAGGTACTTTTTTTTTTGCCAGTCCTGGGGCTTGAACCAGGGTCTGAGCTTCTTTTTGCTCAAAGGTAACACTCTACCACTTGAGCTACAGCTCCACTTCTGGCTTTTTCTTGGTACTGGGGAATCAAATCCAGGGTTTCATGCTAGGCAAGCACTCTACCACTAAGCCACATTGCCAGGCTTTCTATGATTAAGCATTCGTTTTTTTAATTAAAAGGATGTAAGGCCAAATGCTGGTAGATCACACCTGTAATCCTAGCTATTCAAGAGTTGAGATCTGAGGAGTGCAATTCAAAGCTAAACTGAGAAGGAAAGTCTGAGATTCTTATCTCTAATTAAATATCAAAAAGAAAAGAGGAAAGAAAAGAACTGGAAGTGGACCTGTGGTTCAAGTAGAATACTAGCCTTGATACAAAAGCTCAGAAATAGTACCTAAGCCCTGAGTTCAAGGACCGTCACACTCACACACACACACAAATGAAACCACTACTCAGCCTAAAAGTGGCAGGTATCTAGGCATATCACAGTAACACTGCAGACTTAAAACAAGGGAAAATACTAAAAATTCCAGAGGGAAAATCCCCCAAGTATTAACCAAGCACAGTGGCATGTACATCCACTACTCTGCCAAATAGGCAGGAAGATCATCTGAACTCAGGAATTGAAAGCTAGCCTGAACTGACAAGACTATGTAAAACAAAATCTAAAACTTCTTAAAAAGAAAGTTGTTCAAGGCTAGTGCTCTACCACTTTGAGCCACAGCTCCACTTCCAGTTTTTACGTAGTTAACGCATAAACTTTCCCATCCAAGCTAGGTTTGAATCATGATCCTCAGATGTCAGCCTCTTGAGTAGCTAGGATTACAGGTATGAGCCACCAGTGCTTGGCTAGCCAAGTACATTTTTAAATGCTGTACTGAGCTCCTGTAGATACTATCAGTTTCCTTACTACATAATGAAAAGGTGAGAATGCCCCAGGAAGCCCGCGAGACACAAGAAAGCAGAGCTCACCTAAGGGAGGAGTAAGCAGTCCTGGGAAAATGGTGGGTAGCTGTGAGGCAGGCAGGCCTGGGGAGCAACATTAGGAGACAATCAAGGATGAGGTGCCTAGGCAAAAGGGGGGTGACAAAGATTCCACAGCAGAAAGGTATTAAAAGTTTTCAGTAGTAAGAAAGGGAAGGCAATCAAGAAGGGAAAAATCCAAAGAGGGAAAAAATAATTAGTTCTAGGGAACCCCTAAAGAAAAACTGACCTCTGTAGGGCTGGGAATGTGGCTTAGTGGTCGAGCGCTTGCCTCGCATGCTTGAAGCCCTGGGCTTGATTCCTTAGGACCACATAATCAGAAAACGTTGGAAGTGGCGCTGTGGCTCAAGTGATAGTGCGTTAGCCCTGAGCAAAAGAAGCTCAGGGAAAGTGCTCAGACCCTGAGTTCACACCCCAGGAATGGCAAAAAAAAAACAACAAAAACCAAAAAAAAAAAACCTTTAGGGCTGGGAATGTGACTCAGTGGTAGAGCGCTTGCCTTGCATGCATGAGGCCCTGGGTTCGATTCCCCAGCACCACATAAGGAAAAAGAAATAAAAGCCGGAAGTGGTGCTGTGGCTCAAGTGGTAGAGCGCTAGCCTTGAGCTGAAGAGCTGAGGGACAGCACCCAGGCCCAGAGTTCAGGCCCCACAAC